>NC_081416.1:149404050-149509917 GCF_949786415.1 Peromyscus eremicus
ACTCCTTGGCCTTTTTTTTTTTTTTTTTTTTTTTTTTTTGCCAAGAGCCTCCTTGGCAGACTTCTCAAAACAATGGCACAGGTTTTAGACTCCAGGAACCCCACACAAGCGATTCCTGAGCTCTGTGTGCAGACTCTGACCCAGACTCTGCTAGAAATGCACATAGTACAAGGACCAGGGAGAGGGCTGCCTGCTATGGGGAGAGAGGAAAATTGTACTGGGTGTGTGAAATACATGGGATCCAGGAGTCTGGGAATACATTTTCAGCTTATTGGGTGGAAGGAAAGAGTGAATGCCGGGAGACTCGGGAAATAGAAATAATTACTGTTCTGTATTCTGTACTCTACTTCCTTATGTTGACTAGAGAAAAGATGGGGGGGGATATATGACAGCAGCAGTGACAGTGTTACATCTGTGGCAGCTGCGGTGGGGGGTGGATAGTGTTAGTCACTTTGGGAAACTATGGTCAGTTTAATAGGTACCTATAAGCAAGAGCTCTCTCCCAGGATAACATGGTTTTCCATGTAAGGTGGGTTCTCTCTGAGGCCAGCTGTACATGATCTCTGTGATCTGTTGGTAATGCTCACTCGCTTCCCCAAACAGTTCTTTCCCCTACAGAGCCCATACTTTGCAAAACTTGGACACTATTTGCCCCTGTGGGTGTGTGAACAGCATAAAGTGAGTTCTTCCTTCCTGTATTAGTTACTTTTTGTTGCTATGATAAAACACCATGGCTAGAGGTGAGTTTTGGAAAAATGAGTGTATTTTGTCTTATGGTTCCATTGTGAGGGAAGGTCCAGCAACAATTGGCAGGCATCAATCACATCAGGAAACAGAGAACAAACTGGAAATGGGGTTTCTTAGTAAGCGTTCTAATGCTGTGAAGAGACACCATGACCATGGCAACTCTTACAAAAGAAAGCGTTTAACTGGGGGCTTGCTTATAGTTTCAGAAGTTTAGTTTCCCATCAGGGTGGGAAAAATGTCAGCATGCAGGCAGACATGGTGTTGGAGAAGTAGGTGAGAGTTCTACATCCAGATCCCCAGGTGTGCAGAGTTTGGACTGAAGGGACGCATCTCTATTGTTCCTCTCTTTTGGTCTCATTCAGAACTTCTCCAGGTGGAGGCTGGGTGTGGCGCGCGCGTGCGTGTGTGTGTGTGTGTGTGTGTGTGTGTGTGTGTGTGTGTGTGTGTAAAAGCACTACAGTGTAAACTGTGTCCTTAGATATGGGATGATATCTTGAAGCTACAACAGGCAGCAGGAAGACAGAGACTAGGCCTGGTGTGGGCTTTTGAAACCTCAAAACCCACCACAGTGACACACTTCCTCTAACAAGGCCACACCTACTCCAACAAAACCACACCTCCTAATCCTTCTCAAGTAGTGCCACTCCCTGATGACTAAGCATTTAAATGTATGAGCCCATAGGGGTCATTCATATTCAAACCATTACATGAGGCAATGCTATAAACCCTCAAGCCTGTTCCTCTAGCAAGGCCACACCTCATAAACCTCCCCAAACAGCACCACCACCTGGGGACAAGTACATGGGTCTACAGGGGACATCTCTCACTGAAATCACTATACCTCCTATAATCTCAAGATATCATACTATAGCTAAGGACACAGTGTACACTGTAGTGCTTTTACACAGACATACATGTAACACCCATGCTGCACCCAGACTCCACCTGGAGAAGTTCTGAGTAAAACCCAAAGAGAGGAACAATAGAGATGCATCCCTTCACGTCTGGAAGTGCTCAGGAATGGGGCCTGGGGGCTTGCACAGCCTCCTGAGTACAAGATTCCACTCTGAATACATGACTAAGGTTAAGTGTCCCTCAGGATCTGTGGGACTCAGTGTCCTCTTACTATTCCCCTCTTTGTAGCTTTGTTTTTTTTTTTTTTTTTTTTTTTTTTTTTTTTTTTAAATCTCTTTGGGGGCTCTGCCCCCTCCTCGGGTCCATGAAAGCCAAGCCTAAAGCTTGCTACCATGGAGGTAGGTGACCCAGAACTACATTCAACCCCCCAGCTCCAGAATGCCAGGGCCCTGCACTGTGGCAGGCATTTTTTCCTTAGTTTTTTGTTTCTACTTAGCATGAAGAAGGCTGTTAAAGCGCTCTACTGTAAGGCAGAGTTTTTTAAAGGAGCTGTATCTTTTTTTTTTTCCTTTTAGCTTTCGCAGGCCCTGTGTGGAAATTCAGGCCTCACATTTGAATACCAAAATGTAGTTTTGTTTTTTTTTTACTCTTTACTCTTTGGGGGCCCACCACTCAGCTCCCAAATAAATACATGGAGACTTATTCTTGCTTATGAATGCCCAGCCTTTGACTGGCTTGTTTCTAGCCAGCTTTTCTAACTTAAATTATCCCACTTCTCTTTAACTACATTTTGCCTCTGGGTTTTTCCCTTTTTAAATTCTATCTTTCTTTCCTCCTTCTTACTCCATGTCTGGCTGGGTGGCTGGGTGGCTGGGTGGCTGGCCCCGGTGTTCTCCTCCCCTTTTCTCGCTCCTCACTCACCTCTTCTTCCTAGGTTGCTTCTCTATTTATTATCGCTGCATGCTAACCTGCCTATTTCTCTCTTCTGTCTTGCTATTGGCTACTCAGCTCTTTATTAGACCAATCAGGTGTTTTTAGACAGGCAAAGTAACATAGCTTCACAGAGTTAATCAAATGCAACACACCTTTGCATCATTAAACATATATTCCATGGAATAAATGAATAGTTTTCTCCGGGTAAGACAGTGGCACCCCAACCTGACAGCTGCTTATCAGAATCGCCGGGAATGAGCAATATCACTTAAGGAACAATCCTGATGAATTAAAAGTAGACTGTGGTGGTGAGTCAAGGGATCAGTATTTCAAAAATTTCTTAGATCTGGACTTAGGATGTACCTGAGTTGACAGAGTATTTCCCTGTCAGGCATGAAACACTGAGTCTGAGGCACACACACCACGGCATAAACTTGGTGTGGCAGCACATGCCTGTGATCATCCCAGCACCCTGGAGGTAGAGGCTGCAGGAATGGAAGTTCAAAGTCATCCTTGACTGCATAGCAAGTTTTGGGCCGTGTGGGTTACATGAGATCCTGTCTCAAAAAAGAAACAGTTTTTGCTCAGGTCCAGGCCAAGGTGGGAACTGCCAGGCTGGAAGCTGCTCACTTCCTTTTTGTTTTTCTTGCTGTTGGGCACTGAACCCAGACATGTGATCCTCCATCGAGCAACACCCTCTCCCCTTTCAGAATAGCAGTTTTGGAATGGAGTGGGCCCCCTTCTTTGCCCCATGCAGCAGTTACCACTAATAATCTGTGAAATCTTGGAGGGACCCACTTGGTAGCTCTTCCCAGAATCACAACCAGCAATCAGCTGCCAGAATGTCTTCCTGGAAACATCTGCCAAGTTTAGAGCAAGCACACTTTCCAGGAACTGCAGTCTGGAGTGGAGACACCTCATGCCATAGGCCTTCAGAGCCCTGCTTGTCTTTGCCAGACTGTGGCTGGAAGGGAAGTCCCATTCTACAAGTAAGTGCTGGATCGAGCTGTTGCCTGGATTCAGGCTCCAAGGATGCTTTCCAGAGCCTGCCTGAGGGACCACATGGTCAGTGTCCTCTGACTGTCCTCCAAGTGGGAGTCTTCAGGAACACACAATCCTTTACCAATAAGGTCTACTATTATCCATACAGCATACTAAAACCCAGCCAACTTCACTGTACCCTGATCTCTCTGAGAAGCTCTCTCACTGAATTGCCCCCATGAATATGGACAACAAGCCTACAAAGGCACTCCTTCATTGTTTGCATTTTACAGGTGAAAAACCTTGAGCATAAGTGAGTCCAAATATGCATGCCTTGTAAGGCAAAGGACTTACCTCAGTGCTAACTGCTTTCCAGTCCGCAAGGCTGTTTCATAAGTAACATTTCCGTCCTTCCTAAATAGAGCCCTATGAATTACAGATGCCGGATGACATGACCTTTTTTTTTTTTCTTAGGTGGCTAAGTGATTTTCAAGCTGAAACTGTAAGATGCAGTGTAAACCCAGGTCTGGACTTCAGTCCATGAGACCCCAGATTTCTGCCTGTCCAGGGTGCTTAAAGAATCTTTGGTCCTTGTGTTCTAGTCTATCAAGTCCCAGTGAAGTGACATCATCCTAGGTCTTTTCTAAGTGATGTTTATGGTTGATATTCTGCAGGGTATAAAGAAAGCTTGTGTGCACAGTAGTTAAGCTAGGGATTCCACAACCAGGCATCCGTGTAAAGGGGAAATTAGCAGCCAGTAAGTTCTGCACAAAACGGCTAATTGCAGCCATAGTCACAGTACTGGAAAACAGTAGGAACTTAGTATGTGCCCAAAATTCACATAGTGCATTAATTCTATAGTTCAAAGAAATTATGGCTCTTCCGAAGGTTAAGCTTTTCTATAATCATTAAAAATAAGTATTCATAAAGAATGAGGAAATCGTCACCACATCATATTAAAAGTAAGATGTATGTTCAGAGTGGGATTTTATCTTTATTAACAATACCTACATGGATAGAAAGCATAAGAATGTTAATAGTTTGGGGCCATTCTTTGCTCCATTTCCTGTCATAAACATGCACTTACTGTGTAGTTTATAGGTACGTGTTTGTTCTTTTTAAAGTGACCTGGGTATTAGAGACTGGGCCAGGCACATGAATGATGCCCCAAGAGACAGGCATGACCCCGCTCTGTTTGGCTTCATGTCTCTCCAGTGTGGCTTGAAGTAAACCCGAGAGGCAAAGGGTTGGAGGCCTGGCCTGGCTAGGCCTCTACTCACCAGCTACACACACAACTGGAGCTCAGAGCACTGGCAATGGGCATATTTCACTCTTATTCCCAGGAGACTGTGGATGGATGAGTCAAGGCCCACAGCATTCTTAGCCAGGGTTTTAACTTTTTTTGTTAGTTAAACAAAACAAAGTATCAATCTTCCCATCTTTGCATCTGCAGCCTCTCAGCCTCTGTGTCAAGTGCACATGGTGTGTGTGTGTGTGGGTCTACACCTGGGGTCAGGTCCTCCTTGGTAGGGCTGTCACTCCTGGTGTGGTTTTGAGGTGACTTAGAAAAGGTGACAGTAGCCTGATCTACACAGACTTAGGTGGCTTTAGAGCCCTTCTGCTTGGCCCAACTGTTGGGCGTTTGGACAATAGCTTTTCCCATGTTGTCCCCAAGATGGACACACAAGCTAGGCTTCTTTGGGAGATGGGCCTGCTGCCCCCCCATCAGTGTTCCCCAAATGACCTCCCAGCACACCCTCTCAGTCCCATAACCACCTCCTTTTCCCCAGCCTGGCATTCTAGGAGAGGTGATGAATGAATGAATGGCTTGACATTGTCACCTTCACACACAGTGGGTGGACGTTTGTCCCATGCCTGGTGCTGTTGGGATCATGCTGTCTGATTGCTTACGTCACCATGCAGAAGCTAAGTACTGTGCCCACTCCAGACTGAGACTGGCCCTGGGTCTACTCCAGAGAGAGGCAGATTATGCTCAATCCTTTTTATCTACTTCCTCACTCTTTTTATTAAGACAGGGCCTTGCTCTGTAGCGCAGGTGGCAATCCTCCTGTCTCAGCATCACTAAGCTAGTATTGTCTCAGGTGCAGCTTGTAGGACAGGCTACCACTTAGGCTGGCAGCCCTTCGAGGATCTGCAATGGAGGACAATTTGTCCCTGCCCTGCAGAATCAGTCCAGCCACTGTTTTGTGCAAACAGGGCCTTAGCTGGGTCAGTTCAAATGGGAACAGTATAAACACCATTTCTATTTCTGGAATGGCTTAATTTTCATTAGAACTTTAATTAAATGATCCCTTTTCTCCCCGGTCTTTCCTGTGCTTTCATTTATTAATAATTGCCCGAGTAAAGAGAATCCCATTCCAACAGCTTTCCAATTTAGCTGATCATTATCGCTGTTCTTTGTTCGGGGTTGCTGGGCCGCGGAGCTCTGATGAGATGGCCTGTCACCACGTCTCTGGCAGAACGAAAGGGCGGAGCGCCGGGAAGCACGCTCCTGCCACCCAGTGGTGAGAGGAGACGTTGCAGGCGGCTTGAGGTTGCTGGTGACTCTGCAGCGTTACTGCGGGAACCAGGAACCTGACCTTGTGAGGCTGTGCTGGAGGTGATGCACGATGCACCCTAGGGAGTCTTTACAAGGACAATTTTGGAAGCAAACAGGGAGCCCTGCCGTTCCTAGCAGAAAGGTTGACTTTTTTTTTTTTCCTGCCGAAAGGATCTGGATGGAACTTTAATATCCTGGTTCAGGTTGCTTCTGGGAAGAAGAAATATTCCCAGTAAAGATTTGATAGTTGTCAGTCTGGAATCCTCCTGGGATTGTTTTTCTTTTTCTTTTTTTTTAATAAATTATTATTGAAGAACATAATATTGAAAAGGCGAGTGTTAGGGGGACATCGAAAAACAAATTCTCAGCCTGAGATTTGGCAG
The DNA here is from genome assembly GCF_949786415.1 of Peromyscus eremicus. Lineage (NCBI taxonomy): Eukaryota > Metazoa > Chordata > Mammalia > Rodentia > Cricetidae > Peromyscus > Peromyscus eremicus. The sequence goes on from NC_081416.1 coordinate 149,410,510, forward strand.
AGCTAGCTTTGGTTTTGCATCTGGGGAGGAAAGAGGGCTGCTGCCATTTGGTGAGCAGCAGCCAGTGGTTGTTACCACCCAGGACAGCTTCCTACTAGCAAAGAACGATCTGATGTGGAAAGTCATGGTATTTCACAGAGGAATCCCAGTCTGAGGAAGCGATCATCAGGGAAGGGGTTTTATGACGGTCGTTTGAACCTTGCTTGGTTGAGATAAGGTTGACCTCACACTCCCAGCAATCCTCCTGTCTCAGCCTGCCAAATGCTGGAGTTATAGGTGTGCACCACCACAGGGGGTTTAATGTGCTGCTGGAGATCGAACCCAGGGTTTTGTGCTGCTAGGCAAGCGCTCTGCCAACTGAGCATCATCACCAGCCCATGTTGTCTGAATTTTCACTTAGTGGTCTGACCTGCCTGGGGTTGGGGAGGAGCAGCAGGTAATTGAGGCTGGCCAGTGTGTTCCTGGGAAGCGATACTGAGCACTGTCCACTCCATGGACAGGTACAATGATGAAGATTGAGTTACTGCTAGGATTTATTGAGCATGAGTTTTTAAACTCCTCACTGAACTTGGTCCCTGCAACAGCCCCATGATCAAGGTCAAGATCCAGCCATCCTCAGCAGCTGGGGGTGCTCTCAGGCCCTGTGGAAGCCCCAACCTCTACTGTTGTCTTTGTGGTTGCACTCACAGAGGGTGTGTCTTGGGGACACACTGCATCTTCACTGCAAGCACTTTGTCACTGTATCTAGAACAATTTGAACTCGTTCTTCACAGTGTGGAAAGGAAAGATTACATGCAGATTCACTTTCTACATCTGAGCTAGAAGATCCAGAAAAGGTCAACGTGGGTTGGTGGGAACACTCTGTCCCCTGCTCCCGTCACTCCTCATGGGTGCCTTCCTCCTTTAGCCTCCATCCTGGACTCTCCAGGTACCATGAGCCCTGCTGTTTTCAGAGCTGGGCAGATCAAAGCGAGGGTTCCCAAGAGTGAGTGCTCTGTCCTTCCTGGCTGGACTTGCAACCTTGGCAAGTGGCTGCAGTTCTGGATGCCAGTTGATTCCAGGACTTAGGTGGGGTGATATAAGGCTTAGGGCCATGGACATAGAGTACTTCAGACAGCCCTGAGACATGGTCCTCACAGTGCCCATTGTGCTGGTATTTGCTACTTGATAAAACTGTGTTTTGGGAGTACCTGCGGGCTATTTATTGAAAACGTCTGTCCATTTGTATTCATGCATTCTTTTTTGTGGCCCTGGGAATGGAGCCTGGGCCTTAGGCATGCTAGGCTAATGCTTTACCACTGAGCTAATCCCCAGTTGTGTGTCTATTTATGGATGCTGTTGGAAACATACTGTGAGATGGTCAGAAAGATCCTATCTTCTTCCTGTTGAGGGTGAAGATAAAATAATATATGCTTGCCGGCTCTAAAGAGGACTTCTTGAGCTGAGTCCAGCATGGTACCTGGCATGCTAATGCTTGCCTGATTGATTTTCTCTCCTTATCCCAGGCCTTCTCAGCCTCCAAGATATTGACTTTTTGGACCAGATATTTCTTTGTTGTGGGAGAACTGGCTTGTGCATTGTAGAGTCAGTAGCATCCTTGGTCTCTGTGCACTTGATGCCAATAGTGCCCAGCGTCTCCGATGCAAAAGTTAAAAATGTCCCATGATGACCAAATTCACTGAGACACACTGTTGTTGAAGGCTCTTTTGCACACAATGTGGTCACGATGTCTGCTAACTCATGTGAGGGTGGGAAGAGCACAGCCCAGGTTCTCAGAGGACCTACTATGTGTTGTCTGTAGTACCAGGCGGTGTCTCAAAGTGGGGCTTGGAAATTGTTCCTTGTTTGACACAGAATCTAGTCCAGGATGCACTAGAACTTGCTGTGAAGCTGAGTATGACCTTGAACTTCTGACCTTTGGCATCTACCTGCCCAGGGTTGGGATTACAGATGTGAGCCCTAGCACCTGGTTTTATGTGGTGCTGGGAATTGAACCCAGGGTTTCCTGTATGCTTGACAGTCTACCAACTGAGCTGTATCCCAGCGCCTCCGATCCTCCTGCCTCCGTTTGATGCTGCTGGGATTACAGGCCAGTGCTCCTGCTCTAGCCAGAGTGAGCACTTGCTAGCAAGCCTTCTGTAGCAACAGCACTTAAGAAGGAACTATGTCTGCTGGCGGTGGTGGTGAACCTTTGATCTCAGCACTTGGGAGGCAGAAGCAGGTGGATCTCTGTGAGTTCGAGGCCAGGACAACCAGGGTTACACAAAGAAGCCCTGTCTCAGAAAACAAAATAAAACAAAACAAAACAAACAAACAAACAAACAAACAACAAAAAAGACAAGAAGAGAAAAAGAAAAAAGAAAGGAAGAAAAGGAAAAAAAAGAGCTGTCTTGTGTGTTCGCCTCTGCTGAAGTGGATTTTATAACTCACTTGTCCTCTGTGGTGTCCTAAGGATCTGGGTTTGAATTTTGATCTCTTCTCATTATCTATGGGACTTCAGTAGAGTTATTGACCTTTTAGAACCCCATTGCTTTACTTAAAAAATAATGTTTTTTGGGGCAGGGTCTTACTGTATTCGTTGGATAGCCTAGAACTTGCTATGTAGACCAGGCTAGCCTAGAACTCACAGAGATCCTCCTGCCTCTGCCTACCGATTAAAGCCGTATTTTCCCATTTTGAAGATTCCAGTGCTACATAAATGTGGGTTTTAGTTATTAGTATAAAGTATTGCAGGGCTGGGGGCTGCGGGGTGAGAAATGTGCTCTGCTGATATTTCCCCATCATTCCCCAATGCTTAGCACTCTGGCTTTTGACCACAAGTAGGCAGAGAGATGTAGCCAGAAGTTTTCTCCAGTCCTATGGAATCTCTCCCACCCACGTCCCACAGCCACTTGGTCCCAAATAAACATACATAGGCTTATATTATTATTATTATTATTATTATTATTATTATTATTATTATTATTATTATTGGTTTTTCGAGACAAGGTTTCTCTGTGTAGCTTTGCGCCTCTACTGGAACTCGCAGGCTGGCCTCGAACTCACAGAGATCCGCCTGGCTCTGCCTCCTGAGTGCTGGGATTAAAGGCATGCGCCACCACCGCCCGGCTTTATTATTTTTAAACTATGGCCATGGTAGGCTTCTTGCCAACTAGTTCTTATATCTTAAATTAACCCATTTCTATAAATCTATGCTTTGCCATGTGGCTTGTGGCTTACCGGTATGTTTACATCTTGCTTCTCATGGTGATGCCTGGCAGCATCTACTCTGCTCTGTCTTTCTCCTTCCTCTCCATTTGTTTGGATTTCCCACCTGCCTCTAAGCTGCCTTGCCATAGGACAAACGGCTTTATTTATCAACCAATCAGAGCAACATATTTTCACAGCATACAGAAAGACATTCCCTCATCAGAGACCCTGTCTATTCTCCATAAACACCTCATTGTTTCTACACTGCTCTCTCCTGAACAGATTCCTGTGTTATCAGTGACCATCCCAAAATACAGATCAAGAACTCAACTTTCTGCATGACTGCCTATCCGAACTTGACAATGATTAACTTCACCAGCCAGGCCAATAAGACATTCGTCAGTGGGAGCGAAGAGTACTTCAAGTAAGCCTAGATGATAATTTGCGGACCAGAGCTGTGAGGGGCGGGTGGCCTCCTTCTGCACCCTCCTTGCTGATGCCAGTGATCAGAGAGGGAGACTGTGTCCTGGTGGGGCTTCGGAAAGCCGTTTGCTGTGCGCGGTGGGCCTGGAAATGAGGGGTGACTAAATGGCAGCAGGGGAGGACAAGATCGGTGCTGGGGCGATCCATCATGCTGAGGAGAAAAAAGTTCTAACCTTGACTCTTGCCATCCAAGCAGACATCTGCCAGCCAGGTAATTCTGTCTTCTCCAGGGAAGAGAAGTCAAATGTAAGAAAACAGGCCAGGCTCAGGCTTTCGTTTAAATGAGGAAACAGCCCTCCCTCCATCTCTCCCCTCTTTCCCTTCCTCCCTCCCTCCCCACCTCCATCTCTTCCCTCCCTCCCTCCCTCTCTCCTTCCCTCCCCACCTCCATCTCTTCCCTCCCTCCCTCCCTCCCTCTCTCCTTCCCTCCCCACCTCCATCTCTCCCCTCCCTCCCTCCTTCCCTCCCTCCCTCTCTCCCTCCCCATTTTCTTCCTCCCCCTCCTTCCTTTCTTTCCCTCCCTCCCTCCCTCCCCACCTCCCCACCTCCATCTCTTCCCTCTCTCCCTCCCTCCCTCTCTTCTTCCCTCCCCATCTCCATCTCTCCCCTCCCTCCCTCCCTCCCCATTTTCTTCCTCCCCCTCCTTCCTTTCTTTCCTTTCCTTCCTCTCTTCTACCTCCTCCCTCCTCCATCCCTTTCCCCCTGACTTCTTTCCCCATCCCTTCCTTCTTTCCTTTCCTTTTTCCTTCCTTCCCTTCTTTCCAGAAAGGGACTCCCTCTATAGCTCTGGCTGGCTTGGGAAGCACCACGTAGTCCAAGCTGATTTTGAGCTCACAGGAATTCTCTTGCCTCAGTCTTTCTGGGGCTAGGATCACAGGAAGAGGCCCCATGCCTAGCTGAGTTTTGTCTTTTTTTCTGTGAGATTTGTTGAATGCTGAAAACGGGGCTCAGGATTCCCAGAAGACAGTCAGCTGGGAAGTATACTTGCTGAAATGTTTGTGGAGGAGGGGAGTATAGGCACTTCATGGAGGGGAGCACAGTGCCATCCAGCTAAGCTGAGACCCTAGTTCAGATGCAGTCTGGTGTGGGCAGGACTGTAATTGCGTGGAATAACAAGACAATGGAGAATGGTGGGCCAAGGCAAACTAAAGGGGTGCCCGCCGTCTGCCAGGAGGCCAGGGTGCTTGGCTCTACCTGATCTATTGAGGTGGCATGAGTGCTGTTGGAGTCTCAAGTAGCCCACTCTTGAACTCTCTGTGTAGTCCACTGAGGATTATTTTGCACCCTAAGTCCTCCTGCTCCATCTCCCAAGTGCTGGGATTGCAGTGTGCACCATCATGACCTGTTCATGAAGTGCTGGGGATTAAAGCCAGGATTGCATGTATGCTAGACAAGCACTCTACAATTTAGCCAGCAGCAGCCTTGGAGCATGCATAGTACAACTGGGCTCTAATGCAGAGGTGCATTTGGAGTCACTCCTTCCTGTCATTCCTAGTTTCTAAAGTTGAGAAGTGCAATGCTGTCTGAACACTCACTCATGAAGAGTAAAATGGCACAGAAAAGCCTGACATCATTCTTGACTGTTCAGACTTTCTTCTCCTTCCTTTTAACAAGATTTAGTTTGTGTGTGTATGTGTGTGTGCGTGTGTGACTGTGTGAGTGTACCCCTATAATACTTGTGTAGAGGCTAGAAGGGGACATTAGGTCCCTCAGAGCTGGAGTTTTGAGTGTGTGTGGGCTGCTGGGCTGGTCACATGGGTGCTGGGATCCAAATTCCTGTCCTCAGGACTGTGGATCAGCGACTCTTAACTGATGAACAATCTCCCCAGTCTCCAGCTCAGAATTTCTAGTGTGTATTTTTTATTTTTGTTTTTTTGAGAGAGGATCTCACGTAGCCCAGCCTGGGCTTGAACTTGCTGTATAACCGAGGATGACCTTAAATTCCTGATCCTCCTGCCTCAACCTCCCGAGTGCTGAGATTGTAGGCACATGGAGTCAAACCTGGGGCTTTGTGCATGCTAGACAAGCACTCAACCACAGACACATCCCCAGCCCTCCAGCTGGGCTTCTGTGTGGCAGCTGCAGATGATGGTGCCAGCTGTCTTGCACAGAATCCATCCACTGGCCACACATGGCCTCCCAGCTCAGTTAAAGAGATCAGCAAGTGCTCAGGACACAAGAGCTGTGGACAAGAGCCAGGCCTGCTGATCCCTCCAGTCTGTCCGATGAGGTTCCTGGCTGGAGGCTGTGGGAGGGGCTGGGTGTGTTTAAACCTCCTGGCTCTGATGCTCTGATGGGAGATTGAACTTGCAGATCTTCACTTCTTCTCCTCTCCCTCCCTCCCTCCCTCCCTCTCTCCCTCCCTCCCTCCCTCCCTCCCTCCCTCCCTCCCTCCCTCCTCCCTCCCTTCCTCTCTCCCTCCCTCCCTCCCTCCCTCCCTCCCTCCCTCCCCCCTCCCTCCCTCCCTCCCCCCTCCCTCCCTCCCTCCCTCCCCCCTCCCTCCCTCCTCCCTCCCTTCCTCTCTCCCTCCCTCCCTCCCTCCCTCCCTCCCTCCCCCCTCCCTCCCTCCCTCCCCCCTCCCTCCCTCCCTCCCTCCCCCCTCCCTCCCCCCTCCCTCCCTCCCTCCCTCCCCCCCTCCCTCCCCCCTCCCTCCCTCCTCCCTCCCTTCCTCTCTCCCTCCCTCCCTCCCTCCCTCCCTCCCTCCCCCCTCCCTCCCTCCCTCCCCCCTCCCTCCCTCCCTCCCTCCCCCCTCCCTCCCCCCTCCCTCCCTCCCTCCCTCCCCCCTCCCTCCCTCCCCCCTCCCTCCCTCCCTCCCTCCCTCCCCCCTCCCCCCCTCCCTCCCTCCCTCCCCCCTCCCTCCCTCCCTCCCCCCCTCTCTCCCTCCCTCCCTCCCTCTCTCCCTCCTCCCTCCCTCTCTCCCTCCTCCCTCCCTCCCTCCCTCCCTCCCTCCCTCCCTCCCTCTCTCCCTCCTCCCTCCCTCCCTTTCTTCTTCCACCTCTATCTGATTCTTAGGTACTTTGTGCTGAAGATTTCCGCAGGGATTGAATATCCGGGGGAGATCAGGTGGCCCTTGGCCTTCTGCCTCTTCCTGGCTTGGGTGATTGTGTATGCATCGCTGGCGAAAGGAATTAAGACGTCAGGAAAAGTAAGAACTTGGCTTGATCTGAGCCCTCTTCTTTCCCCTCCTCTTTTGCCTTTCCTCCCACAGCCCTCCAAGCCCCTGGGGGCTTCCATGGTGTTTGTTCTGTGCCGTTGTCTCTGCTTGAAACGTGAAACTTGGCAGAACTTTTGATTTACTCTTAACTTTCATTCCCCCTCAACACATAAAAAAAGAAATTACTCATCTTAGCTCTCTCAGAAAGACTTCTGTTTTCTCAGTTGGAAGGTGAAAGATGTTGAGCTGGGAGGTGTTTAAAAGCCTTCTAGTTCCAACATTGTTCTGTCCGAACACTTGCTGAAGGAGCTATCAGGGCCCCATGCATTCTTTAAGATCAGGTTTCCAATCTGTAAAATGGGAACTGGGGTTGAGGCCTGAGGACCCCACTGGCTCAGGATGAGCACTGTGGGGCTATAGAAAGATGGAGGATGCTAAAGGGACCACAAAGCCATGTCCAAGGTGGCCTGTGGCTTCCCGATGTCCTTGCCTCCCGTGGCTTGGACCTGAGCTGAATGGCAGCTCCATCTTCTATAAGGAGGCTTAGCGCAACCAGCCAAGTGTCTGCTCAGCCACAGTACCACAGGCTAGAGATGGAGATGATGTGGCCTGACCACGGCCCACTGGAAAGACTGCAATCACTTCCTAGCTGTGAAACTATGGATAAGCCAGTCAACCTTGGGAACCTGTGTTCTTATCCTCAACCACCTAACCTGGGGACGGTAGCCCACACACTGTAGGATTTCCATGAGGGGATAGGAATGCGTGTAAAATACCTGGTTCCTTTCACTTTGTTATAGGTGCCTGATGGATTAATGGTCATCCCTGTGGGTATCTCAGAAACAGTAACTTCACTGGGGAAGCAGGAAGAATAGGTATCTTGTGAGGAGCTCTGTGTTGGGTACCGCTGATTGCTCCACATGCATTAGAACATCAGTTTCATAGCACCTGTCACATGGGTCCACTGACTCCCATCTACAGACAGGCTGGGCTCATCTAGCCACCTGCTGTCTGTCACACAGTTTGTAAGTGGCAGCGGGGGCATTTGAACATGAGTCTTGCTCACTGCAAAGCCTAGAATCTATATGACTTTCTCTGTAAGGAACCATGAGTCCTCATTTGCATAAAGCTTCAGGGTGCCAGGTCTCCCAGCCTGTCTCAGCTCTCTCTATCATTGTAGTTTTGGAAAGTCCCAGGTTGCATAAGGGTCTTATTGTGCTTGGTTGCAAAAATCTAGGACTAAAATAAATATTCTGTAAGGTTTTTGTTGTTGTTGTTGTTGTGTTTGTTTTTTGAGACCAGGAATCACTGTGCAGTCCTGACTGTCCTGGAACTTGCTATATAGATCAGCATGCCTTGAACTCATAGAGGTCTGCCTGTCTCTACCTCCTAGATGCTGCCTCTGAGTGTGCACCACCACACCTGGCCTCTAAGATTCTTTTAAGCTCTGTTCATCTGTGCTTTTGTTGGAGTGATTAGAATTTAATCGTTGGGGCTGAATTTTGTAGGCTTTGGGGAAGAAGAAGTTTAAAGCCGTCTGGAGCCAGGAAGCTTGTCAATGACCACTGACATACTCCTCCTGTTTGACTTAGGAAGGTTTCTAATCAAATATCAGTGAAGACTCTTTCTTCTTCCTCAAAATGAGGACTGCCACCAGGAACCATGAACTGCAGTTTCTTATCCTGCCCTGGGTTGTACTGATATAAATCAAAGAGAGTTACTTGAGCGCCAGAGAGAATGTGGGACTGAGGTGCTCATATGTGATGGACTCCTTCGCAATGGAGGGTCCACAGGCATGGCCCTAGCCAACAGAGATGCTCTCTGTCCCTGCAGTGATGTGAACTCAGTTCCTCCAGTGCAGGACCTGAGGGGACAAAGTTGGCCCTTTGGAGAAGTGGTCTTTGAGCTGGTAGAGCTCCACGGGTGATCAGTAGCCAGCCTAAAGGGCAGACCGCCTGGCCCCTGGGGCTACTCTGCCAGAAAGTCCAAGGGGCACATCGAAGCTAACCTAATTAGCTGTCTGAGTGGGGCTCCTGCTGTGAGGAGGATGCCAGCAAGGGTCAGGCAGGTCGTGGTCCCTCCTGCCAAGCAGGATTCATTACTGCTCACATTCAGTTCTGACAGTCGGTGTGGAACAGGTGTGTGCTGACGCCCACCTGACCCAGACAAGCAGCTCACATCCAAGGTGGAAGCTGAAGGTTACCCTCTCAGTTCACCAGGAGCCGAGGGACTGGGCCACCTATGCATGGAGCTATGGACAGGGTGAAGTGAGAAAGTCCCTGGGGTGTGAATTTAAGGAGACACTCACACTCACTTGTGGGTCCCTGCAAGTGGCACCTTCTTCAGTCATCAACATCTCACACGCCTACCAGTAGCACCCAGCCTCCATTTCTGGTCTGATAGATCACAGAATGACACTTAATAGGAATAATGGCTTTGGAGTAGCTTCAGGTTTGGTCCATGAAGGAGCTAACCCTGTGTCGTGTTTAGCCTGGTTCTCAGCTTCTTTCTCTCACTGCACAGTGGTCACATGGGAACAGCTGGCTCAGCTGGTGCCAAGTGAGAGATGGGGGTTTTCATGGTTCCTCCCACAGGCCCTTGTGGACTAGGCAGTCTCTTCTCTGTGTCCTCTGGTAGCCTTCCCTTCCCATCAGCCCCAAGTCAGGCGGTCCTCAGTTGCTCCTTCCCTGGTGGAGGTAAGACATGAGCCTGAATGTGACCAGGCCCTGCCTAGTAGCATCTCCTCTTCTGGTCTCATCTCACAGCTGGGAGGCCAGTCCGGCCAGCCTGGGGTGGAGTGATTTTTTTCCCCCAAGGTGTCAGATGTTCTTGGGTTTTGGAATCTCTGTATGCAAGGCCTTTACTTTTCCTTCAGACTTTAAGGGAGAGGAGAGAAGCAAGTTTGGAGATGTAGGAGGGGGCTGGCTGCTGGCCCTACCTCATTTCTGGGACCAGAGGGAGAAGGGACTAATGTTCCACGGGTCAGAGGAGAGGTGACATGATCAGCACGGTAGCTGTGGAGGGAAGAGGCGGCCAGCTCCTTCCAGGTCTGTAGCCAGCACGTGAGAGCATGGCTTTGAGTGCCTGGGTGTTCACTGACTGGAGGTTGCACCCTGTGGTCCTAGGCAGGCTTCCAGTCCTCTTCCTCTATGACTGCCCCATCATGCTCCTCCAGCACCCCGAGAGGAACACGCAGTTATTACCACCTGCAGGTACTGACACTTAGGTCCAGAGAGGTCTAGCCACTTCCCAAAGTGACCCAGCTCTAAAGTGGAGGAGTCAGGATTTGAACTCTGGCCCCTGTGACTGTGGAGCTGAGCAGGCACAGTTCACCACACCCTACCCTGACCCCATCTACCAAGTCTCAATCTCAAGCCCCTCCTTCTCTCTGAGGCTTGACTGACAGGAAAGAAAGTACCACTAACTTATCCTCATCCAACACATCTCTAAGTTCTGTTAACATTTCCTCTAGATAGGCCTTTACTCAGTCCCACCGCCCCCACCGTCCTTCCAGAACCCACAACTACCTGTTGGCACTCTGGTACCTCTAGCTACCCCTCTCTGCATTCTTGGCCTGAGCCTTCTGCCATCCTAGTAGTGAGGAGACCGAGCATCACTTTTGTGTGTCTGCCTCGCCCACTCTCCCCCCTCCTTCATCTTCCCATCATGCCTCCACACTTTGCGATTGCCTTCATGCTCTAAGATCCAGCTTGAGCCACACCTCCATGAATGAGCACTCCCAGGCTGGGCACTGCACACTTCCTTGGAGTCCGTGAGTCTCCTAGGGTTACTCAGCCCCTATTCAGATACTGGGTTCTCTCCATTATGTACCACCCCCCCTCTGGACAGCTGGTGTCTGTCACAGCACCCAGCTCACAGGAAGCCCTCCACAAATGCCTGTGGAACTTAGCTGTATTTAACGGCCTTATTATGGTCAGGCTCTGAACTAGGGCTTCCACACAGCAATGTATAATTCTCAACATTGTTTTAGGACAGTTACTCTGTACCCATATTACAGGTATATACACTGAGGCCTTAGGGGCCTGCCCAAGATCACACCTCAATGTCAGAGATTAGATATCATTTGAACAGAAGCATGTCTAATTTTAGAATCACAATCTCTTCACCTGGTGAGGCCATTTCACCTAGGGTGTCTGTGTAAGCCAGGATGGGAGGCATAAGCCAAAAGGATTTATCTCTACTGGTGAAATTTGGGCCTTTCTGTAATGTGGGGACTTAACAAGGCAACTCCACATAGTTAAAAGGAGGTTTATTTTGGGGTAACTTACAGCCAGTAAAGGGGTTGGTTACAGGATCTGGGAGAGGTGAGGTGCAGTCCAGAGGGGTTCTCTGGAGAACTCTGACTCTGTCTACCCTCCAGCATCCAGGATCATGAGGAACCAAGAGGGCCAGCACATCCAAGTCTCAAGGGCTCCTGTCCTGGCCACGCCCCAGGGGCAGGTCCTAGGTAGGCGTGGCAGTTACCAGCTGCCTCACTGGGGCAGTGCTTCAAGGTCAAAGCTGGAACAGCTCCCCACAACACTTCCGCAGAGATGGGTTAAGAATTTTGGAGAACAGAGCACAAAACCTCCCTCACCATCTGTGGCTTCTCGCACTGTGGATTAGTTGGTAGCTGGGCAGGGTGACATCTCCCAGGCTTGATTGACAGGGAAGGAAAGAAAGTACCCTGTGGTCTTCTCCATTTGACTACGACCCCAGTGTCTTGTGTGGGTCCCCAGTGCTCTCAGGGCTTGGGGAGACCTCGCTGTTGGGCATATGTGCCTGGGTGGTGGGTCCCCTGTCCCCTCACCTCGGTGACATCCTCCGGGATGCCTGCTCACCCACCTCTCCATCCCTCTGCTCTTCCAGGTGGTGTACTTCACAGCCACGTTCCCATATGTCGTGCTGGTCATCCTTCTCATTCGAGGTGTCACACTGCCCGGAGCTGGAGCTGGCATCTGGTACTTCATCACACCTAAGTGGGAAAAACTCACGGATGCCACGGTGGGCTCATCACTCTATTTATAGCAGACTGGGAGTGTGTGTGTGTGTGTGTGTGTGTGTGTGTGTGTGTGTGCTATCAGGGGTGGGCCACACTCCTGGTTGTGCAGCAGGAGGAGTCAGCCTTCCCTACCCCCATGGGAATCCCCGTGCCTACTTCTTGTGGGAGACCTTGGTGTGCTAAGGTGTTGATGGGGCAGCTGAGGGCTTTCAGATTCTGAAGTAGTGCTCTGCAGCTGGAGTTACAGTGTAGGCCCTAGTGAAGACCAGGGTCCTTTGATAGCTTTGGGCCACCTCACACCACTTATTTGTTACTAATTATAGCACGTTGGAAGCAGAGCTTTGCTGGTTGGAAAATCAGAGCAGGAGCAGGTTTTTGATTTTAAAGGCCCCAGGCACATTTGAATACTTCCTACACACTGATGTGAGACCAGCATACTTGAACTTTCTGTGTGTTGGGTGTATGCACATCACACTCTCAAAAATACTCACTCATACCAAAACCCCTCCCTGTGAAGGATGACTGTGTGGCTACAGATGAATTTTCTCTCCTTAACGAAAACTCGGCTTTTCTGGGGTACATTAGAAACTCATGGCAAGGATTGAGTTTGGCTACACATACCACAAAGTTTCCAGACATTGCCAGCATAAACCAGATACTAGTTGATGTCTCCCTCTTGGTAGCTGGTTAAGGGCCAGTTCAACCCCCTGTGATGTCATGAGGGATGAAGGGTCTGGTATTTCCTCCTCACCTTCTGGATTCCTCAGAACTTCTGGTGCACCAACCATCACATCAACATTCCAGGTAGCACAAAGGTGTGAGAGAAGAGGTAGAGAGAAACATTCCTCTTCTTAAACAGGAGTGACTGCAGAAGCCCCACATAGTAATTTATTTTCACACGGTTGGCCAGAGACTAAGTGACATGGATGATTTTCCCCACTGAGACTCCCTGATGGAGAAGCTGGACACACGGCCACTTTCCCATCTATCATAGCTTCGTTTTCTGAGTAGACAAGGAGAATGGGTGCTGGGTGGATGCAGGCTTTGCCAGCCTCACACTTGAAATCCACCTTTGCATTGTTTTAAGTATATTAAAATTTTTGTTACACATTTATTTATGTGTGTGTGTGTGTGTGTGTGTGTGTGTGTGTGTGTGTGTACAAGTTTTAGGAGCCTGTTCTCTCTTTTGCTGTGTTGGTCCTGGTCCTCAGCTGTTGTGGCAGGTGACTTTACTATTAAGCCTTCTTACCAGGCCCCTTCAGGACAATTTCAAGTCCAGATTAAACTGATGAACATAGTCCATTTGTAGATGCCGTATACCTGCAGTGCACAAAGGCTTGCGTGACCTGGAACTTTATGAGGGTGGCCAGCAGGAGTCACTCTCAGGAGGGAGGTGACCCCATGCAGTCTGTCCATGTGTCACTCTTCTAAGATTGGGGACTGTGGAATTTCAGGTTCTGAGTGGCAATTGTCATGACACATAGGACTGTCAATTAAAATGCATTTTTTATATCCATGACTATTTTGTTGCCATAGATTGTCCTTTGGGTGTGTAAGTGCTTGTGAGAGGACTGTCCCGTTCTATCTGGTTTGATGTAGTGGGACACGTAAACACACGTCTGCCCATAGATTATCTCAACCTGCCTTCGATTTGACAGAGTTAGAATCTCCCAGCTAATTCCTGCTTTGGTTTTAGGCACAAGAAACACATTTGTATGCTCACAGCTCTCTTGTCCCCAGTCACCTCCAATTTACTTGGGAAGGTGACATGCTGGTCTCCCTCAGTGACCTGACTCTCCCCACTTCTTTCCAGGTGTGGAAGGATGCTGCCACTCAGATTTTCTTCTCCCTGTCTGCTGCCTGGGGAGGGCTCATCACTCTTTCTTCTTACAACAAATTCCACAACAACTGCTACAGGTACATGTGGCCATGAGATCCAGAGGGAGAAGACTAGTGAAATGAGCAAAATGAAGCCTCAGCAGACACCCAAGGCAGAGCTAGAGACAGGCCTTGGGCTCAGGAAGAGCCACTGGGCCAAGGCCTGGTCACTAACTCCTCTATCTCAGCTGACCCCACTGAGAAGGGTACTGAGTGGAAACTCTACCTATAGGATGCAGTGTGTCCCTGGAGTGGTCACTGTGTCTGGCTGTGTCCTGTGGAAGTCCATGTATATAGTCATGTGTGTAGCAGGGCCACCGATTACTTGATAAATACTTCTCAAGGGGTTTCATGGAAAAGCGTGATGAAGAGGAAGGACAGCATGGAGCTAGGGGCATTTGATGATAACATTGCCATGTGCTACAAATGCAAGGCACAGGCAGGATGTGACCCTCTGGACATCCGTTTTCTCATCTATAGAGCACAGACAGAGTGCAATGTTTTGTGGGTAAGAGTGATGCATGCAGTTACCAGAGGAGTGTTTTGCACATAGTAGGTACTCAACAACTGACAGCTGTCACTATCATTATTCAAGATCAAGATGCCAGAATCAGGATATAAAATTCAGCCCATAGGTCCTTGAAGAACAGGTGCCAGACTCAGGCATTTGAAGAGTTTTGGTCACACTGCTCAACACACTGAGGCCAACTGGTCTGAACACCATCAGAGTGTAAAGATTGCTGTGTGCCACACAGGAAATGAGGCTGCATGGCGTGGCAGCAAGGGCCTAGGCTGATAGCTAGATAAAGTTGATTCAATTTCTGTTCCAGCACCCTCCGTGCCTCAGTGTGCTCTTTAGGAAGCCCAGGGCTTTGAGGGCACATGTTTTCTTCACATTCACTTGGTGCCAGGCTGAGTGAGGTGCAGACACCACCTTGTTCTGTGTTCACAGTCCCTGAAAGAGAGAGCTGACATCATTACCACCATTACAGTCTGAGTGGAAGGAAACTTCTCAGGGTCATTTTAGGTCGTGCATGAGTGTCCTAGCAATGAGTAAGTAGGTCATAGGAGCTCCCACAGGAAATATTCTTTCACTCAAAATTCCAAGTGGTTTACCGAGGAGGGTGGAGAGAGAGAGAGAGAGAGAGAGAGAGAGAGAGAGAGAGAGAGAGAGAGAGAGAGAGAAAGGAGGAGGAGGAGGGCCAGGAGAAGAAGGAGAATCAGGAAGAGGAGGAGGAGCAGGAGGAAGGACAGGATCCAGGATTTCAATGCAGGCCCAATGCTCCATCTGTCTGTGTCCTCACATTTGAGACTAGGGCAGACTGGGAACCCCTGGCTGTGTTACCCGCAGAAGGCTCTAGAACAGTGGTTCTCAATCTTCCTAATACCATGACCCTTTAATACAGTTTCTCATGTAGTGGTGACCCCCAACCATAAAATTATTTTCATTGCTACTTCATAATTTTGCTACGATTGTATATCATATTGTAAATATTTTTTGGAGTTAGAGGTTTACCAAAGGGGTTGTGACCTACAGGTTGAGAACCACTGCTCCAGAATGAAGGCGGTGATGTCTGTCTCTTTCTTACTGTTTCTCTTGCCCTTCTCAACCCTGTGAACCCTAGCCCCAGGATGCCCTCATAATATGGATGTCATTTCAATGTCCCACTGCCTTCTGTTTCTCATATTGGGTTCCTGTCTCAGAATTCTCCAAGATCTCATCACCTTCTTTTCTACTGTGGTGGCTGGGTTATCTCCTATCATGATATCATAGTCATTTTGGGTTATTTTTACAAAAATACTTTACACCGGGTAATCTGTAAATGATAGAAATAAATTGCTCGTATTTATGGAGATTGCAAACTCCTGGATCAAGGTGCTTGAAGATTCAGTGTCCAGTGATTCTTCCCTCCAAGCTCCAGATGGTACCTTGTTGCTGCACACTGGTAGACATCAGGGTAGCATACACCTCACAGTGTCTTTCATGAAAGCGTTGTCCTATTCATGGGATGAAACCATTCTCCCAAGGCCCTGCAGTGTAATCTGACCACACTGGGAACTGAGTTTCATCGTACTAATTTGGGGGAGATGTGAGCATTTAGCCAGTGTGAATTTGTTGTGACCCTGTCCTGATGATAAGACACTAGTGCTTCCCCTCAGAGGTGGGGTCATTATAAGATGATAATATATAATATCTTTATTAATTCTATGAGAATGTTACACAACATATTTTGGTCACATTCACCGCCTCCTCCTGAGTCCACCCTTCCCTACCTCCCTTCACTTGGTGTCTTTTTGTGGTTAGGAGAGACTGTCTCACCGCGGACATCCCAGTTCTCTGGCTCTGACAACATTTCTGCCCTCTCTTCTGTGATGGCCTCTGAGCCTTGAGTAGAGAGGTTGGGTATCAGTTGGGAAACTGGAGACTGGCACCCCACAGTAGTCCTTGTCTGCATTTTCAACAGTTGTGGCCTTCTCAAATGGTCTTCATCTGCCGAAAAAAAGTTTCTGATGAGGCGTGAGAGCTACGCTTTTATCTGTGGAAATGAGGATGCGTATTTAGAATACAGTTAGAAATTGCGCTGGTTTAGGAAGGTGACCTTTGAGTCTTTGGGGGCATTTTGGATGGACAAAAGGGCATCTGTGCTCAGGACTGCTTGTCCTGTCCTTGGATGTATATCTGTGTGCAGATCGTAGGTGGACACACGCGCTCATTGGGTACTCAGACACACGGCACGCACTTGTCCTTCCCCGTCCCTTCCTCCCCACGGAGTTGGCCTAACCAAACTCTGCTCTCCTCCTCCCAGGGACACGCTGATTGTAACCTGCACCAACAGTGCCACTAGCATCTTTGCTGGCTTCGTCATCTTCTCCGTCATCGGCTTCATGGCCAACGAACGCAAAGTCAACATTGAGAACGTGGCCGACCAAGGTACAGGGCAGCCATCACCTTGCTCTGTCGGGCACTTGGATGGATGGCGTTGGGGTACTCAAGTGTCTGAGTTGGGGTACAATGGCTAAGACAGGCGCCAGCGGGAAGCTCGCAGCAGGGTTAGAGCTGGCTTTCCTAAGAGAGGGCTTGTTTTAGGCCCGTTTCCTCCTCTATTTTTTTTTTTTCTTTCTCGTTCATCTTCCTTGCTTTCTTGAACTCACTCCAGCCTGCACTGGTCAGGGCTGTACCCGCTGACCCTGTTAGACATGAGCAGGGGATTCATTAGGCAGCCCACCAGCCTGCAGCTGCTCTGGGTGCCTACTGCAGATGATAGTGCTCACGCAGGGCTCTGCAGACACCCAGTGCGGATGCTTAATGAGCTCCAGCCTGACTTCAGGGAGCCTTGTCCTTACGAAGCACTTTCTTAATGGTTAGGTCAAGTATGTTCTCAAGGCTTTCTGCTTTGTTAGCAGACCTGCAGTTTTCTCCCCAGTGAGTGAGAAGGTGGGGGTGGGGGTGGGAGTGTGAAATAAATGTTTACCCTGCGCCCAAATGATGCTAACATTTGCATAGTGCTTTTGAGTTTGTAAGGAGCTTTCATTTCATCACATTTAACTTATATTTCTAGGACAGCATTTGTAGAGGGAGTAGTTAAGAGTCTTATTAGCTTTATTTCCACTCTGCCTGGTTCTACAGAGGATTAGGGTATTGCAAGGTCATGGCGACTGGGGACCTTCATGGAGATTATTGGTCATTCTGCTTGGACTCTAATTAGGCATATCGGCTTCAGTGCGTGGGGCCGTGACAGGTGCAGAGAGGGATGGCCATGAGCCCCAGACCCTCCAGAGGCGGGAGGCTTGTCCGGCAGCTGTCCTTCAAGTGACTCCCAGTGGTTCTCACAGTAAGCACACGGGAGAACCAAGCTAGAAGGTCACCTTTTGGGAGGGATGACCCAGTCTCTTCCTGTTCACCAGGGACAATTAATCACTGCTTCCACTTACTCCAATACAGCCTCAAGGAGTTAAGGTTCCAGCATGTCCCAGGGGTGTCATTATCTCTCCCTGGAGGGAGTGTGAGCGTCCAGAGACGCAGTTCTGTGTAAGTGAGCTGCGCAGTGCTTTCTCCTGGCTGAGAATTCTCCAGCTCCCTGGGAGGCAGGACGTGCCAGAGGGCCTTATCCTCAGGCACCGAGCCACCCCAGCTGTTCTGTAACCTCAATTTCTTCCAGCAGAGTCATCGAGGCCGATAGTTTCCGCCCCACTTTCTAGACTATCTGAGGCAGTTTGCCCTCTTTTTTTTTAAACCTGTCTCGTTGGGAACTGGTGGATGAGCTGACAAAGACGGTAACTGGCGACACAGAGGCCACTTGAGCTAGCTGCTCTGAGCTGTCTCCTGTCCCAGCAGGGCCAGGAAGGACAGGTGCTGTTAACACTCAGATACAAGCTTGCATACCTTCGAGGTGAAAAGCAGCAGGAAATTTCCAGCATGTCTCTCTGAAATTCCCTTTTCTGTAGTTGTTCACTCCTTGTGTTTTATGCCTTTGACTCAGGCTCAGGAACAGTGGGAACAGTGGGACTCATTCCCCAGGAAGCACCATGAGTCTTGAGACCTTATCCCAGACCCTCTGGGACTCACATATATTCTTTTTTTAAAAAATTCATATATTATATATTTTTATTGTTTCTCTTATTTTTGGAGATTATAATATAATTATATAATTTCTCCCTTCCCTTTTCCTCTCATATACCCCTCTTTGCTTTCTTTCAAATTTATAGCCTCTTTTCATTAATTGCTGTTGCATGCATGTATGTACATGTACATGTGTATGTATATATATATATGTATGTGTGTTTGTATATGTATATACACATGCGCGCGCACACACACACACACACACACACACACACACACACACACACACATATACTTCTAAATGTAATCTGCTTGGTCTGTATAATGTTACTTGAGTGCGTGTTTTCAGGATAGACCATTTAGTATTGGATAACCAGTTGGTGTGCTCGTGACCGTTTCTCCTGATCTCAGCATTCCTTAGCTGCCTGTAGTTTTCTGTGGCAGGCTGAAGCCTCATGATCCTTCCTCTGTCTTCTTTGGCATGCCTATGGTTGTCCTTGTTCGGCTCATGTTTAGGCAGTGGTGTTGGTGAGACTTTATGGTGTAGCTCACACACATTCTCATTTTCTTCCTAAGTGTATTTCCCCTACTCAAAAATGTGTGGGTTCAGCTTCACTCCAGCCTAGCTGAGCAGGATCAGCATATCCCCATGCAGGACAGTTGCTGATCCAAACACTGGCTACTGTGTTATGATTGTTAGTCAGAAACAGCACCATAATAATGCTAATTGATTGCAGCGACTACCCTGTTCACAGGGAGGTGTGTCTGTCAAAATTATTTACCCACCTCCAAAGTAGCAACGCCCAAAGGACAGAATGGTGTTCCAGCGCCACCGTTCAGTCCTCTGGTGGTGACCATTCCAGGGCCTTTTTGTCAGCGTCCGGGACTGGCTTTCTGCGTCTGTGTTTGAGACCTATTTTCTACTGTAGTTTAATACAGACTTTTCTTTTATGGTTCACAGAGGAGCCTTTGAAGGCTGGCTCTACAGTCTGTTCAATAAATGTATAGGACAGGGGGGTATCATAGGCCTTCGAGGTTTTATATTTTAAATATCCTGAGGCCTTATGCAACATTAGGAACTGTTTTAGTTAGGGTTTCTATTGCTGTGAAGAGACATTATGACCACAGCAACTCTTATAAAGGAAAACATTTAACTGGGGTGGCTCCATTACAGTTCAGAAGTTTAGTCCATTATCGATCATCATGACAGGAATCAAGGCAGCGTGCAGGTAGACGTGGTGCTGGAGCTGAGAGTCCTTACATCTTGATCCAAAGGCAACAGGAAGTGAACTGACCTCAAAGCCTACCTCCACAGTGACACACTTCCTCCAACAAGACCACACCTCCTAATAGTGTCACTCTTTTCGGGGGCCATTTTCTTTCAAACCACCACAGGAATTAACAATCCAATACATTCCAGTTTTAAAAAGTGCTGTTATGTGGGTTGGAGAAATGGCTCAGCAATTAAGAACACTTACTGCTCTTTCAGAGGACTGGGGTTCCATTCCTAGTACCTATATCAGGCAGCTCACAACTGCCTGTAACCCAGCCTCAGGGGAGCTGATGATGCCCTCTTCAGGATGCTGGGGGCACCCCTATGCTAAGACTCAAGCTCATCAGTGTCCCTGGCTGTCCCCTTCCCTCCACCCCTGACAGCGTGTGGTACTCTTAGGAAACCATTGCCCTTGGCCTCTGCTTCTAATGTCAGTAGACTTCTGTATGAGCTACTATTGTCATTGCTGTGACAAAATGCCCAGCAAAAGTAACTCGAAGGAGGGAGGGTTTATCTGACTCACAGTTTGAGGGGATGCGTCCCCTCATGGTAGGGACGATATGAGCACAGTGCTGCATCTGGTCACATTGGCTCTGCAGACAGGAAGCAGAGAGAGAGAGAGACATACACCTGTGCTCAGCTCACTTCCTCCCCCTTTTCAACCTAGGACCCCCACATGGATGGTGCTACCCATGTCAGTTAACACAACACAGGGAGTCTCTCACAGACATGCCCGGAGGATTGTTTCCTAGGTGACTTTAGATCCTGTCAAGGTGACAGATTGATCATCAAATTATTCCATTTCATTTCAGTTGTGAGAAACAAATCTGTCTCCAGACACTGCCAGGTACCCCTCAGGGCTCAATGTCAACAATTCTACCAGAAGGTAATAATTGCCTTCGCCTCCAGTTTATCAAATAAAAGAATGTATTTCATGGAAGGTAGCATGGTCTAATTAGCAGAGAGGAGCACAAATAACAGACAGCAGAAAGAACTATAACCTGTACTAGTTCAGGATCTCAGTGGAGAGAAGCGGGTGGGCTCTGGGGAGAGGGACTCTGAGCTGGGCCTGCCTGCCGCCATCTCTCTTGTTTCTTCTAGGGCCAGGCATTGCATTTGTGGTTTACCCGGAAGCCTTAACCAGGCTGCCTCTCTCTCCGTTCTGGGCCATCATCTTTTTCCTGATGCTTCTCACTCTTGGACTTGACACTATGGTGAGTCCCTGTCCCTCCCGTCCCTGCCCGCCACACCCTTTAGAGACTCTACTTTCCGAGATCCCAGATCCAGCCTGCAAGCAAGACTTAGGCTTACAGAGGTTTCTCCTGAGGAATGTCGGGGTGGCTGGTGAGGCACCTGTCTGGAGTCACACTAACTATGTAGCTGAGGATGGCCTTGAACTCCTTAGCCTCCTTCCTCAGCCTCTCGAGTGCTAGGATTACAGGTGTGCACCACCACACCCAGTTTAACCCACATATTTTGTGTGTGATCATATAATGGTGTGAAGGAGCCTTCCTCTCTCCTCCATTCCTTCTTTTTGTATTCTGTGCCAAGTTTTAGCCTGTATCCTCCCCCCACCCCATTGGCATCATTTTGCCAAGGCGAGTTCTATAGGGTAGCATAAGGGATGGTAATACGAAGTCAATTTTAGGAAAATTGCCGTGAGGCTGCACCTACTACAAATCATGCTGACAGGTACTCAGGGTTTAGTCATTGGGTGCAGAGAGGGTTTTTTCCTCAAGTAGGAGATCAAATGGCAGATAACTAGAGGAGAGGAATTTACATCTCATGAATACAAAATGAAGCTGAAATGTCCTGATGGATGATGGTGTATTCTCTAGGGGCTGGAGGTAGAGTTTCTGAAGCTCTCATAACTGCTTGCGTTCTCCAGACTTTGTGTGTTGGCATCCAGTAAGGCCATTTAGATCATCGAGGGGATAGCACCCTAAAAATCAGACCGAACCCAAGCACAGCTTTCCCTAGTGATACCATAAAGGACTCTGGTGGGAGGTTTCTCAGGGGAACAGTTGAACTCAAATGCTTTTGTCCTGGTAATGTTTCAGTTTGCCACCATCGAGACCATTGTGACTTCCATCTCGGATGAGTTCCCCAAGTACCTGCGCACACACAAACCCGTGTTCACCCTGGGCTGCTGTATCTGCTTCTTCATTATGGGCTTCCCAATGATCACACAGGTGAGAGCCCTCTATGTATGGCCAGATATGGTGGGGACTGTGTGATGACTATCCAGTGATCACTCTTGGGTGAGAGCCTACTACTGCGATTATGGGTCGCCTGGGAGA
Organism: Peromyscus eremicus; assembly: GCF_949786415.1. Classification (NCBI taxonomy): domain Eukaryota; kingdom Metazoa; phylum Chordata; class Mammalia; order Rodentia; family Cricetidae; genus Peromyscus; species Peromyscus eremicus. The sequence continues at coordinate 149,432,353 of NC_081416.1, forward strand.
TGTGTGATGGCTGTCTGTCATCACTCGGGTGATGGCCTGATGTGGAGCAGGCAAAGGACCTGTGATGACTGTCTGTCCTTGTATTCTCATTTCTCAGACCTCATAACCAGAGCCAAATCACTGCCGTTTCCATAAATGGCATGAGTTCAATAATATTTCTGACCATGCAGGGAAATATGTCATCTTGGCTCCTAGTGAGGCCACTAGCATCTTCATAATTGAGATGTAGTCTTCTTGAGCCAACAAGACAGGTGTGTCCTACTTAAAGAAAACAGGAAGCAGGAATGTCTAGATTTATCCATCCGTCAAATTTCCAAGATATTTCTTGTTATATATATTGAGTTTTTTTCCTAGTCCTGAATGTGTTGGCAAATTGCATAGTAACACTTAGGACGTACAGTGTATTTGCTGTCCCTGTGACCTTGAGCAATTCACTCCTCTGGGCCTTGGTAATTGACTCTATAAAATGATGGAGTGAAATGAGATGGTCTCCAAGCCTCTTCAGCAAGCAGGGAGACTTAAAGAGCAAGGCAGAGAGAGAGTGAGTCACCAGAATGTGTGAAGAAGGCCAAGTATATTAGTTAGTGTTCCCTAGAGAAGCAGAACTGATGGGAATCAGCTCATGCCATAAGGGTCAAAGCAGTCCGCAACAGCCCTCTCACACCGAGGAGCTGAGAACCCATGGGTGGCTTAGTCCATGAGGCTCTGTGCCTCATGCAGTCTGGGGCTGAAGACCTGGAGGGTTCCTGGAGAACTACTGGTCCTCAGTTCACCTCAGGAGCCTGGAAAGGCTACTTCTGATATCAACAAGGAGTCAGTGGTATCGAGGTAAATTAACTCTGAGGGGAGAGGGAAGGCCCGACTGACGAAGGGCGAATATTCTTCCTTCTGTGACCTTTCACATCTGGGTTGCTCCCAGAGGGTGCCAACCACATTTAGGGTGGGTTTTCCCAAGTGAATTAAGGAAATCAGGGAAATTCCTCAATGAGGCTCCCTGCTTAGGTGATTCCAAAGTAAATTCGCATCCACAGCTGAAGGTCATATAAAGGTCAATCAAGTGCGTCCACACGGGTGGTCGTGGACAGCTCACAGCAAACATGAAGGCAGGCAGCTGCTTTCAGAGCTCCTTCAGAGGGTGACCTTTGCCTTGGAAAAATAGAAGATAGTAAGCCAGCTGTTTTTTGGGCTTGCCTTATCGATCACCTCAGAGGCCACTGAGGGATGTCTCTGTTAACCCGGCCAAGTCTCCACTCTACATGCCTAGCCTAGGTGTAGGCTCCTGTGGAGCAGGGAGAACACTGGACTCCTTTCTGCATCTGCTGTCCTTAGGAGGGAGAAGACGCAGGGAGATGGCCTGGCCACGGGGCCCTATTTGATGGTGGCTGTTTCTCTCCCCTGCTAGGGTGGAATCTACATGTTTCAGCTCGTGGACACCTACGCCGCCTCCTATGCCCTCGTCATCATCGCCATATTTGAGCTTGTTGGCATCTCCTATGTGTATGGTAAGGGGACACTCTGCCTGCTGTCGAGGGGGAACTGGAGTGGATGGACGGCCTTCCTGGCAATTATGCTCCACCATGTGTAAAGGATTTCGGTGCCTCTGCTTCTGAGCTTGCCCTGGATCACCGTGGTAAAACTGAAAGAGAAACCGAAGGTGGTGAATCTTAGCAGCGTGTGACAGAAATTGTAGGACCTGGCCTTGGGTGTGGTCTGGCACAGTTAACGCCCGTGGCCAGTGCCCAGATTAGGAGGGAGGGCTCTTTGGCTGGCGTGGCATTATTCTTGGTCTTGGCGGAGTCAGTGACTATGTGAGCGAGGTGAAAGGTGGTTCCACAGCCCCAGGTTACCGAAGGCCACCTGATCACAGAGCCTCTTAATAAGCACCCAAGGGAACTTGCCATACAGTATCTAAGTCCCAGATTTTTCCGGCAAAGAAACTTCCAGTTCTTTAATGGTTTACTCTTTCTGCCATCACCATGGCAACCTGCATCCCACCCACAGTAGAGCTATTATCAAGGACAGCAGGATAGCAGCCACCAAATGCCATCTCTGCCCCTTGTGCATGAGTATTTGTCCTGGAGGTCACACCAGGGACCACCCTGGTCATTCTGCCCAGTTTGATTCAGGCATTGCTGACTCCTTTGTGCCTAGACATCTTGGAATGGTCACTGGATGAGGCCAAGTAGCAAATATCAGGGGGATAAAACTTTTGGGGGTCAATGATCTAATTGTATTGCAATCCACTGAAGAGAGCAACTTGTCCTATGTGAAAAGTAATTGAGATAAACTGCTTGGGATAGAGGATGCAAGTACCCCAGGCTATCACATGGGGAAGCCAGAGGCAACTGCAGAGCCATGTTCTCCAAACTGGGGGAATGCACTCCCCAACTTCTGTGTGTCCTCTGGACAAGTGTCTTGATTCTCAAGTGATTGTTAGTCTCCTACCGATAGGTATTCAACAGTTTCTGGCTTTCCTAGTAATCTCATTAAAATAAAAGAGAAATAAAATAGAGCAGAAAATCAGGATAGAAAATGGAAATCTTTCATTTAAAATCTGGGCACCCTAGAAACAGGAAGAGGCTGCAATCATTAATTTAAAAGAGTTAAATCCTGTGTATTGTATCTGTGTGTCTGAGTGTGGGTGTGTGCACCAGTGCAGTACCCATGGAGGTCAGAAGAGGGCGTCAGGTCCCCTGGAACTGGAGTTACAGGCAGTTGTGAGCCACTTGCTGTGGGTGCTGGGAGCCAAACTCTGGTTCTCTACAAAAGCTGTGTGTGTGCTCTTAGCTGCAGAGCCATCTCTCCAGCCCCACAATCACTTTTAGATAAGAGTTGAGAAGGAATTTTTGTAAGACTAGACATCATCTCTTTACTGAAGGGATAGTTTAGTTTCCGGCAAGAGGAGGGGGCTTCAAGCAGGCCGGAATGCAGAGTTGTTCCTGAAAACCTGTTTCCCAACTGCTAATTGCCACAAAAGGCACATTTGCAAAGTGCTTTCTTGTAAAACAGGCCTGTTCAGTGAGGCTTGAAAGAATTAAGCCAGACACCTTTTAACGTGTCTAATTTTAGAAGTTAAATGGTCTCCCCCAAACTCCAGGCAAATCTGGCAGTAGATCTCTTGGTTGTGAAGGAATAAGTGAACTCCAAATCGGACCATGCTGATTTCCTGGGGATAGGAAATCCTTTGATCCCTAAGGAATGGTATGGGGAGCCCCCTCAGAATCAGTTAGAGCTCGTGATGGACCCAGGCTGGACTTGGAATTGGATCTGAAGGAGATTTAAGAAGTAAACCTTGGGGCTGAAGAGATGACTCAGTGGTTAGGAGCACTGGACGCTCTTCCAGAGGATCCAGGTTCAATTCCCAGCACCATGCACAGTGCACAACTGTCTGTAACTCCAGGCTCAGGGGATCCAGTGCCGCCTTCTAGCCTCTGTGGTCACTAGGGAGGCACATACAGATGTAAGCAAAACACCCAAACACATAAAAATAAAATAAAAGTGTGTGTGTGTGTGTGTGTGTGTGTGTGTGTGTGTGTGTGTGAATTTGGGGGCTCGATAGATGACTGGAGCTTGGTTTCTAGCACTCACAGTTGCCTAAAACTCCAAGTCCAGGGCATCTGATGCCCTCTTCTGTCCTCTGCAGGCACTGTACTCATGGCATGTACACAACACATGGACACATGTGCGTGCACATAGTTAAAAAATATAAGAAATCTAACAAAAAGTAAATCTCTCTCTCTCTCTCTCTCTCTCTCTCTCTCTCTCTCTCTCTCTCTCTCTCTCTCTCTCCTTCCCTCCTTTCTTCCCTCACTTCCTCACCATAAAAGCACAGGGGTCGTGTTTGGCAGGACCAGCAGGAGGTGGGAGGAAAAGAGAGGGTGATGGGTGAATGTGAGCAAACTACCACAATATACACATATCAGACTATCATAGTGAGAGCCATTACTTTGAATGCTAACTAAGAACAAAATAAAAAGAAGTGAATTTAGGCAGAAATGATTAATATTAATTGTTAGCGATGGAAAGAGAAGCCCACACAAATGCATAAACTGTATCACTGAGAACAGTGTGTTCTTTCTGAGATGATGAGGCCCCAAGTCCATGAAAGTGCATGAGACAGCTGAGTACAGGCCTGGGGAGAATGAAAATGAACCTGGTTGATTTGGCGCCCGACTGCAGAGTCTGGAGAGCAAGGGCGTTAGCTGCGGTGACCGGAGGTTTTCAATTCACTTTTAATGGTCTCTACATTATAGAGGAAGCATTCAGACATTTGCTATATGATGGGGATGATTTTGGATTTTATTATCAGACCAAGTAGCCGGCTGACAATTCTCTCATTAGTATGCCTCAGAGGCTGAGCTCTACAAATACGGTAAGGTGGTGGAGGTCAGCCCTAAGCTGAGCTTCCCGACTGTGAGCTCTTTTGCTGTTCAGAGAGAAAAGGGAGTGTGAGCGGCCAGGGAACCCAGGAAAATGACACCTTAGAGATGAAAGAAATGAATGTGGAGACTGAGGAAGTGTTCAGCCGAGTTTCAATCAAGATGGAAACCTAGTAGGAGAGGGTTTAGCTTTCAGAGATGGGCATTCATGTTAGCTGGGTTAGAATGACTGGGACATTTGCCCACAGCTTCACTCGGGCTGGAGACAATTTGTAGAACTTTATACGAAATGAAAATGTGGAGTCTCTTATTAAAGTTTGGTACAGTATTTCAAGGTGGTGGGTGGAGAGTGTTACACCAGGTGCAGGGTCCCCCTGAGGGTAGGGTCCTGTTCACCTGCTCGACCTTGGTCCCATCTCAGGGATCACAGCTCTGGAAGCTATGTCCAGACCAAGGGCAGGGCTGTGGTCTGTGAACAGGAAGCCCGAGACAGTTGAAGCACGTGTTTCGGTCCCAGTTCAGAGTTGGTCACGGGGATGGAGCATGTGGTGGCTGTTTCCGAGCCCCACATCTGCTTGCTGAGTCTAGAGTAGTAGCCCTGTGTTTGCCACCTTTTCACTCTTTGGGGTCCCGTCCCCCCCCCCCCCCCCCCCCGCCCCCCGGCTGCTTTCCTGTGAGTTCATGGAGCAGCAGCTGCTCGGCTTCCTTTGACTATTTTCTATGTTTCTCCTCCAAGGTCAAGGTCATCTAGCAGACAGGTCTGCCTAGCATCCATGAAGCCTTGAGTTCCATCTCCAGTCACAAACACAAAATAAACTTGTAATATAACATATATGTAAGATGGAACACACACATCCATGTGCATGTACACATACACATGGAGGGAGAGAGAGAGAGAGAGGTTTTCACTCTGTTGCCCTGGCTGGCTTGGAGTTCACTATGGCTGGCCTTGAACTCATGGTGATTCTCTTGCATCTGCCCTCTGAGAACTGGGATTACAGGTGTGAGCCACCACATCTGGCTAGAATATCTATTTATTAAATTACAAACTTGTTTGTGTTTATTGATATTGACAGATGATTCTGCATATCCTTATGGAGTTCAAATGACACTATCAATAATGTGTACAATGCAATGATTGCATCAAACTAGCTAATGTAGTTATTACCTCAGACACCCCTCAGTGTTTAAGGGAACATCATACCCTTCAACCAGTATGGCCCTATCTGCACTCTTCAATCTCTGGTAACTCCCATCTGCTCTCTGCATCCATGACTATATATATATTATAGATTCCACATATAAGGGAGATTATGTGGCCTTTGTCTTTATCTATCTGGCTTACTTTACATAACACAAAGTCCTTTGGTTTCATTTGTGTGGTTGAGTATGATATAGCTTGTGTATGTGTGCATGTGTGTGATTATGTGTATGCCTATGTGTGCATGTGTATTTGTGTGTATGTATGTGCTAATGTGCTTGTACATGTGTGTGACCTTTTCTTCATTTATCTTGGACGGACAGGTAGGTTACTTTCATGACTTGGTGACTGTGAACAGTGTTGCAGTGAGCTGTAGTCAGATGTCTTCACCCCACTGTTCTATGTCTCTTGGCTCTATACTCATAGTGGGAATGCTAGTTCTCTGTTAACCTCTATTTTTAACTTCGTGAGGAATCTCTAGATTGCCTATGATGGTCATATTAATTTGTGCTTCTGTCATCGGCATATCAGGGCTCCCCTCTCTCTATGAGGAACACATCGTGAATATACCAGGACAGGGTTTTGGACATTCCCAATACAGAGACTCGCATTCAGGAAGCTATCCGATCTCCTTTGCATATTGATCCCCCAGTTCCGAGGGGTACCACTTATGACATAAGTGTCTTTCCTTCCAAGCAGTGCTCCTGAACTAAGGAGTTACCAGGAGGGTGGCTATGTGGGGCTGGATGAAGAGCTGCCTCCTTTGCATTTTACTTTAGTGAAGCTGGGGAGTGGCCAGGAAGACAAGCCATTCAGTTCCAGCTGAGTGTGTGGTGAACACTTGGAATTTACATTGGTTTCACCTGTAACCATCATCATACACTCAGCAGAGCTACGTGGATGCAATGGAATTGCTCTTGGGAGGACAGGAAACACAAATCCAGCCCACAGAAACTCTTGCTAAGTGCTGGGCCTTTCGTAACACAGTGTCTTGGTTTACCAAAACCTTTTTTCAGCTGGACTTGTCAACAAGAATACCAAGCCACCTCCCAAAGCAGCCATATGCATGCAAGTGCCACTGCCAAGACTCCTGAAGCCAAGCTTTGGAGATGCTGCCATGACAGCTTTGAGCCTCACTGAAGAGGGTGTTGTAACTATTTCAACATTCAGTTAGCCTCAGTATCCCTGGCAACGACTCATCTGCCTGATGGTTTCCTGTGCAATAGGGGTTATGTTGACTTCAGCTGGACTCTTCCTTAGCCAAGGTTCTTGAGTGAGAGGCCCTGGTGTCTGCCCCTCCCTGCCCCTGCCCATGCACCTCACACACGACCTCTATTGTCTCTTTGCAGGCTTGCAGAGGTTCTGTGAAGACATCGAGATGATGATTGGATTCCAGCCCAACATCTTCTGGAAAGTCTGCTGGGCATTCGTCACCCCGACCATTTTAACTGTAAGGGCTGAGAGCTTTTTCTCACAGACCCTGCCTAGTGTGCATGCCGGTGTCCTACCTTTGAACACGTGTGCCTCCCCGTGAGCCTGGGGAGCTGGTGGGATGGGTATTGCTCTTGTCTTCCAGGTGGGTAACCTGAAGCTCAGAAAGGTGAAGTGACTTACCTACAGGTACCCAGCTGGTCAGGGGAGGAGCTGGGACTGATAGATAGGCATCAGCACATCTGTATAGAGTGTGCACATTATATCCGTCTGCCTTATGTGCTAGTAGCTAGCAGTCCACAGCCATGTAAACCACACATCTACCAAGGGCCAGATTCTGTTCGAGGTGCTTTGTGGGTAGAGCTTCTTCTCTCACAGTCCTGCCAGGCTGGCATAATTTTTTCGGCCTCGCAGAAGGGGAATGTCCTATTTCATTTTCAACTGCCATAATAAGCTACCCTAACAAAAACAACTCAGGGACAAAAGGGTTTATTCCCATGTACAGTTCCAGGTTGTAGTTCATCGTAAGGAGGAAGTCATGGTGGGAGAAGCCGGAAGCAGCTAGGTCCGCCCACAGTCAAGAGCAGAGAGAAATGAAGGCACCCATGCTTGTCAGTGCTCAGCTGGCTTTTCACTTTTCAGAAAAGGATTTATTCTGCTATCTCATTACATGTGTGTCTGTGTGCATGTATGTGCAGGTGCATGTGGGTGCCTGCAGAGTCCAGAAGGTGGCATTGGGTCCCTTGGAGCTGGAGTTACAGGTGGCTGTGAGCTGGGAACAAAACTCCAGTCCTCTACAAGGGCAGCGAGCGCTCTTAACCCTTTGAGCCATCTCTCCAGTCCCTGATCTCTATAATATGAGACACCACCCCCCACTCCCGCCTAGGGAATGATGCAATCCAGAGTGATTGCATCTTCCTAGATCAGTTGACAGAAGCATGATGATACCCCATAGGCCAAGCTGAACTACACAATCCTTCACTGAGACTCCCTTCCAGGTGATTCTGGGTTGCATCAAGTTGACAATTAAAACTAAATATCACTGCTAGGCAGTGGGAATGCACACCTTCAATCCCAACACTCAGGAGGCAGAGGCAGGTGGATCTCTGTGTGAGTTCGAGGCCAGCCTGGTCTGCAGAAATAAGTTCCGGGAGAGAAACCTTGTCTCAGAAAAAACCAAAACACCACCACCAGCAGCAGCAGCAATATATCACAGGGAAACTGAAGCCTGGCGTTATGTGACTGACCTAGTGTTGAATGTACAATAGTTGGCAGCAGTCTGGATTTGAACCTACATGTTCCAGCTCCTAATCACCACGCAGTGTGTCTGCTCTACACCTAATGTAGTTTTAATCAGGCTTTCTCCATCGATTTTATTGCTTTGAGAGCCATTTTGTCATCTTCACACGTGAGGATGGTGTTTTGAGATCACCTGACATTCGCCTTTCTAACGAACAGAGCCTTTCATGTGCCCATGATCTGTACGGGACTTAGCCTCACACTTTGTCACCCTCATTATTGTGCCAGAATCTGTCAGAGTGGCCTCACTCTCTTCCCCAAGCATTAGTTAGCAGAGATTTTGTCTTTCCCATCCTCTGAGGCTTGTCTTTTTCTTCCACTGGCTTTGGGAGTTCTTTTTGAGCAAAGCTGAAGGAAATTGTTTGCAATTTCTATTTGTCCAGTAGGTGGCACTAGAAACCAGACAAAGAGCCCACTTGTCACTGCCAGAGACCTGCTTTGCTTAAGATGAAGGATGGCTAAAAGCAAGTGCAATGAAAATACATGTTTTCTTCATTTGCTTGCCCCCTTTTTTTTCCTGCCTCAGAGTGTGTTTTAATCAAACCCCATCTTTCTGAAACACTAGAGGTTTAGATGGGAAATCCATTCCACAGTCTTTGTTTTCTACGTTGACACCAATAGCTTACCCACATCCATCTCCGTGGCCTGAAAAGTCCCACCGGAGTTGGGGGGTGAGAACTGAAAAGTTTTGAAGACAGATGCTCAGAGCTGAAGTGTGTGGGGAGTTGGCTTAGCTTGTGGGTGTGAGGATGAGGGTGCTACCTGTTGTCTACACACGCTGCGGCAGCAAATCCCGTCCCTGCTGACCTTTGACCCCCTCCTCTTCACTCCTCATGGTTTATTATCAGCTGAGTCGATGTTAGAATTTGTTCTAGATCCTGCCCTCCTTTTCCTCTAGTCCCAGAAGAGTGTTAGAATTTTTCTGTGTTCTGTGGAAACACACCACGAGGTCATCCTCCTCCTGCTGCTCCTAGGGGGAGGAGGCGTTTTGAGGCAGGCCCTTCAGCAGCCTTGAAGTTTACACCCATGCTGTCTTTCCACTTTTCAAGTGTGTGCATCGAGGCTCAGAGAGAGTAAGGAATTTGCTGAAGCCACAAGACCACATGAACAAAATATTGCCTCTGAGGTAGGGTGGGCTTCAACCCCAAATTATGCATTCTGAGAGTCTAGGCTCCCAACCTCAGTTTGAGTTAAAATAGGTCAGTCTTCAGAATCAGGAGAAGGAATTCTAAGAGCTTGTTGTTTCTTATTTTCATTCTTGTAAAGATCCTCAGTTCTGCTCCGATTTGCTAGATTTCATGTCAGAAGCTGTGGAGATGCCCTGGAACTGTCTGGAGGTAGATTTCTCTGTGCTGTTTGGAGCAAGAGATGTGGTCAGTTCCATCATCACCAACCAGTGGGTCTCCTATGTCTGCTTTGGTAGCTGTCAGTCAAAGGCAGGGATAGGCATGACTCAGTGGCTAAATCCCCATTTCTTGTGGCAAAGCCTACTCAAGGGCAGGCTTTCATCAAAGCTGACTTGGCAAAGGGAAATTTATGGCATGCAACCAGCTTGTGCCTAAAAGTTTGATGTGATATTTGCACAAGTGGAAATGGGTGTCAAAGGTCTCAGCCCTGCCTATATTTTGCCATTTACCTCCATAGCATACATGTCTTTGAGTTCTTGGCCTAGGGTAAGATTATGGGTTTAAATTACTTCATGGCCTCTGAAATAAAATCCATCATTCTTCTTGGTGCTGTGGTGGATTTATGGAGCCATAAATATCCTCATGCAATTATCATATGCATAGTCTGATCACGTTACTGAGTAAGGCACACACATAAGCAGATGCATTGCTATTTATATAGTAAATGAAATAGTGCAGCATGCTGTAATGACATCGGGCCATACTTCCAATAGACTGGCTAATAAAGCTTAATGACTCCAGGGGCAAGTGTTTGAAAGGTCGGGGGGCTAATGTAGACTTCACTCTCCATGGGAGCCTTGTCTTCAGGCTCACATTGCTTTGAATCGACATATGAATTATTGCTGCATTGGAAGAATCCCTTACCCTGGCAGCCTGGGTGCTTTGTGCTTGTGTAGGGTTTCACACTTCCCCCAAGTGCTCCCACCTATTATTTTCACTAATGTAATCCCCTCCCATCACTTTGTGACTCTGACTCTACAGCTCAAGGTAGGAAGGTAGAGGTAGAGCCGGGGATAGGACGTGTGGACAATTCTAGGCTACAGGCAGGAAGAACACACAGAACCACATTGCCTAGGGAAATGGTGCCTGGGACTGGGCTGGGGCTATCTGAAGCCTGGTTCCCTAGAAAGGTGACTCTGTCTTCAGTACATGCCTTCCCTTGGCCCTCTTCAGCTGCCCAGCCAAGCCTTTGGATGGATCTCAGAGCTGTAGTCAGTCGAAGTATGATGAGACAGCAGCTAATGGGCAAACCCCAAATTATACCCTTTTAAAAAATGAGGAAGGACTCTGGAGCAAATGCTAGATTTCTGACCCCAGAAAACCCCAGCCCTGTATACATGGTGTGAAATATACCCATTTTGTGGCTGAGAAGTCTGAGAGGCCCCTCGGCTCATTAGCAGTAGAGCCAGGTCTCTGGACTCACTGGCGATGACACTGTTCACCTTGAGTCAGTGGAGGGGGCTGCACATCTTCTCTCTCTGCCGTGGCTTCTTACAGGACCATGCTTCTAGACCAGTCATCTCCAGGGGACCATTTTTGGTCTCATACAGTTAACTTCAGAGGCAGCTCCTATATGTGGGTCATTCCTTGTTCAAGGACGAGGCCAAGTGGATTCAATTAAAAAGATTGAAATATATAAATTTAACACATCTTCCCCCCATTATAACAAAGGCTTGGTTATCAATGATAGTTCAGAAAATCTCTTCAGAACTCCCAGCATCCTCTCTCCTACCTGTCCTGTCAGTCACAGTGCTGTTTCTCTTGGTGTGGCCTCTCCGTGTGGAGACGCATGCCCACACCCTGCTGACTTCCTATGGGACGGCAAACACAGGCGGAGCAGCAGCTGAATGTATGTATGTATGCCACCTTCATCTCCGTGGAGTTTACTTTCTTCAATTAGAAAATCCCTTTTCAGATGGACAAGAGCATACATAAGAGGCGGTCAGCGGAATGAAAACATGGAGCACGTGCCTGTTGAATGAACGAATGACTCACATCATCACCCTAATGTACCTTTCTCCTCTTCTCTCCTAGTTTATCCTTTGCTTCAGCTTCTACCAGTGGGAGCCCATGACCTACGGCTCTTACCGCTACCCTAACTGGTCCATGGTGCTTGGATGGCTGATGCTCGCCTGCTCTGTTATCTGGATCCCGATTATGTTTGTGATAAAAATGTATCTGGCTCCTGGCAGATTTATTGAGGTAATTCTACTGGCTCCTTTCCCCCTGCTAGCCTCTCCCAAGGGAGAGATCCTAAAAGCTCTATGCATTAAAAACAAAAGATTCAGTAAACGCATTCAAGAAGGATACTGGATGAGTAAGCGATTACAGTTGCCGCCGATTCTATTAAACCATTTTTATTATGTATTATTCCTGTAACAGAGGAGCCCAGCCAATCGTCAGGCTGAGCTGTTATTGTGCTATTCCTCACTGTTCTGGCAGCCCTGGGATGGATGATCAGAATGTCTCCTCTTTCCTAGAGTTTCCACCCCCTCCTCCTCGGGCTGCTATTTACATCTTGGAGTTTGTTTTTTAACCACACATAGGGTTTCCCCTTTCCTAGTGTTCCTCTACATCCAAGCCTCCTCCCTCCCAAATGTGACCACTGCCTCCTATTGTTCCTGGGTTAAAAATGGCTGAAGAGCCAAGCTGATTAAAAATATGATGACTCTCAAAAAAAAAAAAAGGTGACTCTCAGGGTGTAATGAGCATTCCAGGGCACGGCGGGAATGAGGGGAGGCTGGCTTTTCTTTACCAGCTGTCATAGTTAGGTTCTGTTGCTCCAATAAAACCATGACCAAAAGCAGCTTGGGGAGGAAGGGTTTACTTCTCAGTATTCCTAGGTCTCAATCCCTCAGGGAGGGAAGTTGGGGCAAGAGCTTGAGGCCGGAACCTAGAGATAGGAACAGAAGCAGAGGAGTGCTGCTTACTGGCTTGCTCCCTTTGTTTTCTTATATAACTCAAGACCATCTGCTTGGACTGGCATTGCTACAGTGGACTGGGCCCTCCCATGTCAGTCATGAATCATGACAATGTCCCAAGACTTGCCTACAGGCTGATCTGATGGAGAAAATTCCTCGGTGGTTGGCATTCCCTCTTTCTAGATGATTGTAGCTGTTCCAGGCTAACTAGCACACCAGCCAATCCCTATCTGAACCCATTTTTCTCTTGTCCTGAAAATAACCCTGACCTTTTCCACCGAGTGGGTGGGGCTGCCACTGAAGAACCACCCAGCTTTTCTTACTTATGAGAAGTCACTTGTTCAAGCACACCTGTAATTCTAGCATTTGGGAAGTACAAGCAGGAGGATCAGGAGTTCAAGGCCATCCTTAACTGTATAGTGAACTTTAGACTAGCCTGGGCTATGTGAGACCCTATCTCAAAGGAAAAAAGGACTCTTGCCTAGGTGGGCTGAGAATGAGTGAACTCTGTCTCCATCCTGAAGGCATTTGAACCATATCAGCGCTGGATCAGGGTCTGATCTAGAGGCACCTGGAAGCTTGTCATAAATGCAGACAGACAGTCAGGCTCTCATGACTGCACTGAGCTCAGTGGAATCCTGGCCTCATCTTCCAGTGATTTAGATGCATGCTCATGTTTAGGAAGCATCTAGACCAGTGGTTCTCAGCCCTCCTAATGCTTTGACCTCTTAATACAGTTCCTCATGTCGGGGTGACCCCCAACCCTAAAATGGTTTTCATTGCTACTTCATAACTGTGATTTTGCTACTGTTAGGAATCATTATGTAAACATTTTTGGAGTTAGAGGTTTGCCAGCGGGGTTGAAACCCACAGGTTGAGAACGGCTGAGCTAGAGCAATGTAAAGAAATACCTGTTCACTGGGGTGGAGAACAACCGTGTGGGGTCTGCTCTTGGGCAGCTAGATCCACATGAGGAAGAGGCTGGAGTGAGAAGCAGGATGGGGGTGAGCGCATGGCCAGCACACAACACTAGCAGTCACTTGGGGTGGGTCAGTAGGTAGCCCTTGTCTTCAATGACCTCGAGATGAAGATGGGTGCTCATACTCAAGTTGTATTCTGGTTTGCATGCCCAGAAAAATCTGTTCATTGTCTTGTGGTGTAAATCGACTCTGGCACCAACTACTCCCAGGGTGCCACTCCTCATAGCCACCTTCCTGCCAGAGGCCTCAAGAATCTCTTTCTCCAAACAGAACCTGCTGTAACCTCTGCTTCTGTTGTTGCAGCCTGGAATTCTCTAGATTGATGGGTTGGCTGTGCAAATTTATTATGGTTAATTTGGGACACAAAGGTTGCAAGCTGATGATTAAGGGGAGATTAAACTAACAGCTACAAGAACCAGATTCCCTTTAATAGGTAATAAACATATAATTATTCCCTCTTATATAGTAAGAAGTAAGCTTTCTTTTCTTTTTCTAGATGTTTCTGTCAGATTTTATTTTCTATAAAAACTTCAGTTGAAGGACTAGAGACACCCCATTATTTTAAAGCTAACCTATATGAACCTGCACTGCTGAACCAAGTCAGAAACATATATTTTTGTTAACAGATAATTAAAATCTTTGTTCGTGCTTGGTGATATATCTTTGGGGTTGGTTTTTTTCTTTGCCATTTATATACTTTTGGGAAATATGCTAAACAAAATCCAATTATTTTGATGTAGCAACACACCATTGAGACTACAGAACAAATGTAATTGAGCCCATGACTTTCGCTGTTTGGGAGCAGAAGTAGAAACTTGTGGGTTCTCTTCACTTGGTCGGGGGAGATGTATAATTAAAATCTGGGCCCTTTGTCTTCTACTAATTTTTTTTTTTTTTTTTTTTTGGTTTTTCAAGACAGGGTTTCTCTGTGTAGCTTTGCACCTTTCCTGGAACTCACTCTGTAGACCAGGCTGGCCTTGAACTCACAGAGATCCGCCTGCCTCTGCCTCCTGAGTGCTGGGATTAAAGGCGTGCGCCACCACCGCCCGGCATCTTCTACTAATCTTGTGCAAGGCAAACATGGAGCAATCATAATGTTGCTTTCAGGGTGTTGTAAACAATTTCAAGTGAGCCAAACTGAGTCTTGATTTTTCCATCCTTGGGCTGGTTAATGAATGCGGGCTAGTCTCACTGCAGGAACCTCTTGGCTCCAGTGAGGGATCTGGAGCAGTGGTCCCTAGCCTTTTGAAGATGGCTAGGGGTGCCATAGTGGAGGAAGGTACAGTTCTGTTATAACTACGTGTGTCTTTGACTTTTTTTTGCAGAGGCTGAAGTTGGTATGCTCGCCACAGCCAGATTGGGGCCCATTCTTAGCTCAGCACCGTGGAGAGCGTTACAAGAATATGATCGACCCCTTGGGAACCTCGTCCCTGGGACTCAAACTGCCAGTGAAGGATTTGGAACTGGGCACCCAGTGCTAGTCCAGTAGTGTGGATGGTCCTGTATTACTCCTGGTTTTCCTCTCTGCCTCCCCTTCACACTTTCGCCAGCTTTATTCCCAATTCTCTTCTTTCTCCCCACACTTTGCTTCACAGCCGTGCATGAGAGTGTTCCATAGAAAAGTAGGACATAGTGTCTGTCGCATGCTGTAGTGAGAGTCACACAGACCACTGGAAGCACTGTCTGCCTGTGTCTGTGATATCAGTTTCTGGAAGGACTGGTCCCCTGATTGGGTGCTTCATTCATCCTGCAGGGGGTGGGGGGATTGACAGGTGAGTGCTGGCAGGTGCATGGTTTGGCAGTAGAGAAATTCCGATGTGTGTTCTCGTTGCTGGAAGGAATAGGGCATGAGGAGAATGCAGACATTCAGGACTGTGGATTTGGACTCATCAACACTATCCAGCTCAGTTGGGCAATGCCATGATCTCATTCAGAAGCCGAAAGTTCAGGTCAGGTGCATTTAGGCAGATGGCAGTGCTGGAATTTGTTCTAGATGCAGACAAGGCTGGTAGGTGGATTTGGACACCACTGGGTGGTTTGCTTTGCATATCTGTTTCCTTTATTTTGACCAAATATACCATGCATTCAGATGCTTCATCTCTCTATGCTGTGGATCTGAAGGGACTGTCCATTCTCTTTCCGCAGTCTGTCTGTCCTCCTCCTCCTTCCCTTTCCTCCTCCTCCTCCTCCTCCTCTCCCATCTTTATAATAACCACATTTGGGAGTTAATTCTTTGGGTCTTTTCTTCCACCCTGTGCACAAGAAGCCAGGCTTTGATTTGCACGTCCACTTTTGTACTGCTGTTCTATTTGCCATGATGTCTTTAGCACCATGGTTCAGTGCCATGGCATGCTGTCTCTTTGCCTCCAAATCTCTTTCTATAAGCTGTAGATACCTTGTCATTCAACCTCTGGGAAAATGAGACTTACCCTGGTTCTGTCTGTATATTATATATATATGGGACACAAACTCTTAAATGATACTTTCTCAATTTTTACTCCTTTTTAAGTAACAGTAAATGCCAATTGTGGCCATAGGGAAATCAGAGAAATTAAGAGATTGGTAGAAAGCAACCATATTATTCCTCACCCCTGGGGTTGTACGTCTTAGGTCACTGTATTTCCAGGACTTTCTGATAAATACAGCTTAGCTAGATAGTGAGTAAGCCAATTAAGACTATAGCTCTTAAGACTGCATTTAGCCAGTTCAATTTCTGGAACTCCCTATTCACAGTGTTTATTGTTACTGCCCTCTAGTGAGAATAAGCCACCCATCTGCAGAGCCTGGCCAGGCGTACCCTTTATTACAGTGTCTCCCAAGCAAGCATATATGAAACTCATTTAAAATGTGGTGTGTGCTCATGCAGTATGTACACATAGCATGTAGTGGTGTTTTCTGTCCTTATAAATATCTTAGGAATCACCACAAAGATGGCGAGCTTAGAGTAGCATAGTCTGGGCTTTTATTTCTTTTCCTCTTACAGTATTAATATCACAACCAAAATCATTTCCTCTAGGGGAGACTGGTTCAATCATTTTCTTATGAGTTGTCTTCATATAACAGGGTCTCAGGCAAAGTTTTCGGTTCAAATCTTGTATATTGATGTGACATTTTCATCCCACACAATGGCAATAATGCCCCAACAACAGATTTTAACACATCCTTTTAAAAAGATGACTTCCACTGTGTAAAGTGTCTGAAATCATTGTATTGGACTCTCCCTTTCCTAGGGCAAGTGCTCACACCACCTGCCAACAATGATGGGTACTTGGATTTCTCAGAGTAGCCATGACAGGTTTTAGGGAAGGGATCGTGGTGGGTTTTGAACTCCTGGCTTTCATGTCTTTTCTATCAGGGTTTGCCTTCCCTCTTCCATTTCTCCTTTCTCCCAATTTCCCCAAAGTAGGTCTTGCTAGACTGTTACAGAGATGGAGTCTCAGGCTTTCCTTATTTTAGGAAGATAAGCTGTGGGCTCAGCTGTCTCCTAGCTGCTGTCATTATGTTTTCCCAGAAAGCTACACTGATGAGCAGCCTATTCCTGCTCCAATATTGCAGGGTGGTACCCAGACTTCGGTGGTGTGTGTGCATGGGCTTGGGTGGGGGGGAGGTCAGTCTGGAAACAACCTGCAGCCCCACCAGTTTGCAGGTTAGGAAAAGCACGAAGCTGGTCCTCAGCACACACGGGATTTGTGCCTGTGTTGGGATGAATGGCTTCTGGCTTCCTGTTTTCCTCTGGGCTGGAATTGGGACTGGTGCTGGATGCCAGCCCAATTTACTAATTTTTGCCTCTGTGATTAAAAGAAAGGAGTGGGGGAGGCTGTGGGCACTGCCGGATGTGAACTGAGAGTTGGCTTTCTGGAGACCTCATCAGTTAGGGCGTCTGTAACTGAGGCAGCTACAGCTGTGTCTAGTAGGATGTGTTTAGGAAAGACCTAGAAGCTCCCCCTGAGTACTTGTCCATTTTGTTGTTGTTGCTTTGTTTTTGTTTTTTGTTTTTTTTCCTCTAATTTCATATAAAAGCTGCTCAGAGGGACAAAGTAAGAAGAGGTTCCAGGCTCACCTGGACACAGCTGCCTTTGAAGCTTAGTTTTGTCCACATTCATTGCCACATTCAACTTCAAGGCTCTCCCTGGCAGGGAGGAGTGGTGTCTGAGTAGTTTCCATTCATGGTGTATCTCAGCATATGCCTCCTGAGGACTCGGTTGGGATACTGCGAGCGGATATGTATCCGTCTAGATGGATTGTTTCCATGCTGCTAAAATGCACACTCGATTGGAAGAAAAAAAATGAATGAATAAATAGAAAATGAAAGCGCTGTCATAACCTGCCACCTGAGCTTCTCCCTTGACACTGAAGACTTCAGTTCCCTGTGTGCAGTGGTGGGGAGTTTACCATCTGTGAGATGATGTCATACCACCAACCAATAAACTCATTCAGAGAAAAACAAGCCATATGTGAAAAATAGTAGCCCCTTAATATCCTTAAAACAAACCACCATGTATTTATTAACTATTGATGTTGTGGTTTCTTATGCAAACCTTTGTGTAATTGTCTTGCTCACTAGAAATTTCTTCTAATCTCCTCCAGGCTGTGTTTGTTGTGAACAAATGTGTCCAATTCTGGTCTTTCGTGGTAGTTGTTTTATCAGCCCCTGTGTATTTCTTTCTTTTTTTTTTTTGCATGATATCTGTGGTCAAGGCAAAATCCTAATGACCTTGACATCTTCGGAACTTTTGCTGAGTTTTTAATGCGTGAGAGCTGCAATTGCTGCGTACTTCAGGGAATGGCACTTTAGAAAGAGTTGTACACAAGGACTTTGGGTGGATGAGACTCGGATTTCGCTACACTGGCGCAGCACTGGGGGGGGGGGGTCAGGGCTTTGTTTTCCTTCTGTTATTTATGTGTGCCTCAGCGCTTCCTGGTTCCTTTCTGTCAGCATGGGCTTCCCAGGCCTTAAATTAACACTTTACTCTTCATCTCCTTGGCCGTGGGTCATTGTCCTCTTCCCAGAGGCTAGCACAGTAACTGTTGCTGGATGTGCAATGGCGAGGTCATCCCGACTGC
This sequence comes from Peromyscus eremicus, assembly GCF_949786415.1. Classification (NCBI taxonomy): domain Eukaryota; kingdom Metazoa; phylum Chordata; class Mammalia; order Rodentia; family Cricetidae; genus Peromyscus; species Peromyscus eremicus. The sequence continues at coordinate 149,450,815 of NC_081416.1, forward strand.
GGTACTGGGGTTTGGGTCTGGCACTGGCATGAGTTAGGGTGTTCTGTATGGTAGGTTGACATGCAAGGCGTGGAGGCCAAGACCAGCGAGCCTGTTTCCCCTGTCTCACAGTGTGTGCTATGCAGAGCTGGCCTGAGGTTTGGGAGTGAGACTTCCTGTCTTTCTCTCATTTAGCTGTGCTTGCCTAGAAGAACCAGTGTGAAATATGGTCTTGGCATAGGTTGCTATAAACTGCCTGTTGAGAAAGGATTTCAGATGGGTGTTCCTTATCCCTGAAAAGCAAGCTGAAGTTTGCTTAGTTCCTGAGGATGACATTTCCAAGTAACTGGCTGCCTTACAGGTGTGTTCTATCACTGGGGTGATGTTTAGGCGTCAACTGGGAACTGTTGCGTCTCTCATTTGTCCGTGTTCTTTTGCACTTTTTTATGGACCTATCAAGGAATAGGTTAATTATTAAATTATGTACTTGGGTAGTGTTCTAAATGCAAGAATCTCATGTGGGCACTATTGTTTATGAATAAAGATGTTTCCTAGTCAGGTCCTTATATTTTTTCATCAACTGTACATGAAGAAAATATGTTACAAAATGATGCATCATATATATCTATCTATCGTATAGAGTGCTTATTATATATTGTGCATTATTCATTTAAGAAGTCATTACTCTTGAGGCCCTACCTCAAATTTTGTATTTATGTGTACAAATGCAATTTATGGTATTATATATTTGCCTATTACATACTGTTATAAATTAGAGTTTATCCTAATAATGTATGAGTCCTCGAAAACCCCAAATAAATGTCAGTGTTTAAAACACACTGCTTGCCATTGTGTCTGTTACAAACCCCTTACCACCACGTTTCTTTTTTAACAAATGGACTTCAGGTGTGCCAAGGGTAGGCTGTTTTATTGTGAGAAGCCTGGCACAGCTGTGAAAAATGACTCTCCTGGAAAAATAAGGTATCATTGTGTTGTGCAGAAACAAATATCAATAAAATTGCTGTATTTGCAGCCATCAGAACACACCATTGTACACTGAGTTATTAATTAGTCCTCAGGGAGGGAGGGAGGGAGGGGGAGAGAGAGAGAGAGAGAGAGAGAGAGAGAGAGAGAGAGAGAGAATATGAACAGATCTGAATAGAGAGACTGAGCTAGATAAATCTTTGTGTGTAGTACAATTATTATTTTGTCAGTTTCCAATTTTATTTAACTTCATCTAGATAGTTCTTGACATATGCTAGGCTCCAGTCATCTAGATAGTTCTTGACAAATGCTAGGCTCTGGGCCAAATGAACTTGGTAGAAAAATCATCCATGTTAAGTAAACAAACCAAAAAATGTCCTTCTTCTCTATCCAAGTAGGTGGAGCCCCTGACTCTCTGTCCAGAGACATGCAGAAGAGATCCTTCCTGTGCTATGCTCTCTCCAACTGATCGCCTTAGCCAGACTGCCTTCTAATGAGCAAGGTGCTCACATCCTGTTCCCATCTTTTGCTTAAGCTTTAGATGGCTGCAGGATAGCCTGGGTCCATCTTTGTAGGAGACATGGATGCTCAAAGCGGATACTGGGATCCACACACTGAAGCATGGAGTCCATCCTGTGGTCAAGCCTTGGCCTAGGAAAGGCCTGTGACTGAGGTTCACACACACCTGGGAAAGGCCTGTGACTGTGGGGTTCACACACACCTGGGAAAGGCCTGTGACTATGAGGTTCACACACCTGGGAAAGGCCTGTGACTGAGGTTCACACACCTGGGAAAGGCCTGTGACTGAGGTTCACACACCTGGGAAAGGCCTGTGACTGAGGTTCACACACACCTGGGAAAGGCCTGTGACAGGTTCACACACCTGGGAAAGGCCTGTGACTGTGAGGTTCACACACCTGGGAAAGGCCTGTGACTGTGAGGTTCACACACCTGGGAAAGGCCTGTGACTGAGGTTCACACACACCTGGGAAAGGCCTGTGACTGAGGTTCACACACACCTGGGAAAGGCCTGTGACTGAGGTTCACACACCTGGGAAAGGCCTGTGACTGTGAGGTTCACACACCTGGGAAAGGCCTGTGACTGAGGTTCACACACACCTGGGAAAGGCCTGTGACTGTGGGATTCACACACACCTGGGAAAGGCCTGTGACTGAGGTTCACACACACCTGGGAAAGGCCTGTGACTGTGGGATTCACACACACCTGGGAAAGGCCTGTGACTGAGGTTCACACACACCTGGGAAAGGCCTGTGACTGAGGTTCACACACACCTGGGAAAGGCCTTTGACTGTGGGGTTCACACACCTGGGAAAGGCCTGTGACTGAGGTTCACACACACCTGGGAAAGGCCTGTGACTGAGGTTCACACACACCTGGGAAAGGCCTGTGACTGAGGTTCACACTCACCTGGGAAAGGCCTGTGACTGAGGTTCACACACACTTGGGAAAGGCCTGTGACTGAGGTTCACACACACCTGGGAAAGGCCTGTGACTGAGGTTCACACACCTGGGAAAGGCCTGTGACTGTGGGGTTCCCACACACATACACTTGGGAAAGGCCTGTGACTGGCGTTCACACATACTTAGGAGAGGCCTGTGACTGTGAAGTTCACAGACATTCCATCTGGCTGAGTGTGTTGGTCAGGGCTCTTGAAATGTGATGTGGGCCTGTGGGGAAGATGTAAGGGTCAGTGGGGTGCTGGGATGAGCTTGCAGTTAGCTGGAAGCAAACACAATGATAGTACAAAGGTGCATCTGAGCAGTTTCAGACTGGGTAGAGGGGCCTGGGGATGTCTCGGTCAGTACAACATTTTCCCTGAGGAGCTGACCTGATGACCCCAGAACCCATATGGAAAAAGCTGCGTGTAGTGGCACGTGCTTGTAACCCCAGCACTGTGGAGGTGCAGACAGTAGCATGCCTGACACCCACTGGCCAGCCAGCCTAGCCTACTGGCAAACTTCAGGCCAGTGAGAGGCCATCTCAAAAAACAAGATGGATAGCAGCTGAGGAAGGACAGTTGAGGTTGTCCTCTGGTCTCTACAAACACACACACACACACATGCACATACAGTACACACTTGTGTCCCTGCACACATACATACACACGTGCGCAGATGATGGGATGACGGATGAATTTTGAGAGTGTCATATGTGTTGATAGAAAGTGGGACTAAGGTTGAAATGCCAGTTAGGACTTGATGGTCCGGTGGTTTCCATGCAATATGAAGCACAGACATCCCCCAGAGCCCAGAGGACAGACATCTGTGGGGTAGTGGGCTGGTGTTTCCTGGCAGAGGCATCTTGGAGATGAATTTATTCTTTCTTGGCTTAAGATTTTTAGATAAATGATATTAAAGGACTGTCCCTGTTTCAGCTTTTCCACAGTGGAAATTGCCATGGCCATCTTGCTGGCTATTGGCTCTCTCCCTGGCTCCTTGTGAGTACTCTTAATCTACATGGTGCCTTGAGACAGTGAGAATCACAGTGATTGCAGAAGCCACGTGCTGATATCTCACACAGCTGCTATGCTCTAAGAGGTGTCCAGGTGCCTGAGAAGTGTCTCTGGACCCCTGTCTTTTCTTCTTCAGGACTGTCTGACCCTAGCCGCATGTGTTATCACCCTGGCTTGCTTTCTTTACCTCCTCTAGATCACACTCTTGTGATGCCCTCATCACGGGCGGGCTACGTCTCCAGGCCCCTGAGCTTGTCTATGCACTTGTTCTTCCTTCAGCGGCCTGTGGGCTGAGGTGGCAGTGACTATCTGTGTCTAGACCTTAAAGGTGCTACCTGTGTTCTTTTTGTGCCTCTTTGGGCTTTGAGAAGAACATGTCCTGGCTATACCATGTCCGTCAAAGAGGAAGGGCAACTGGGATAACGTCACAGACTTGCATTGGCAGGAGGGCCAGTCCATCTCCTGCAGTGTGCATCAGAATGGCTTATCAGTAGTCAGCCTAGTGGAGTTGAACCCTAGCCAACTCAAAGATATGCACAACCCAATGCTTAGTGTTGCTAACAGCATGGATAGTTGAACAATACTAATTCTTCTGAATATTATGAGTTAAAAAAAAAGCCAGCTGTGTGTTTTGTGGCCATTATGCAACAATAGGCAGCAGATGTGTGTGGAGTAGCCATGAGAACAGGTTCTGTTTAAAGGTAAGTGGAAGTGATACGTGAAGCTCCCAGGCAGACCTGCTCTTTTTCTCTCCTACAGTCTGCTATCTGGAATATAGGTGCAATGGCTGGAACGCTGGCAGCCAAACACAACAACAAAGCCAATAACTACATCTTAGAGATGATGGAGAAAAGATCTGAAAGGGTCCCCAAGGGCTTCATAGAGCAGGTCAATTAGCCTTGGACTGCCCAACTCTAGAACTCTTTTACCTAAGAAGAGTGGTTATTTATCTGGGAGTTTTTCCTATTATTTGATACCAAATAAAATCCTTATTAACACAGAGAGTAAGACGTACTGAAGTGAGGAGGAGGGGCCAGAGAACTACTCGGAAATGTGGAGAAGTTCATTGTCACTTTGTCAGCAAGAAGATATTGTTTGGCTTTTGATGATGGGTAAGAGCCTGAAAGCATTGGAGACAGCAGAATCAACCCCATGGGCTACTGTGAGAGTGTGTTGCATAAAGCAACAAGAGCCTTCTCTCTCTCATCAAAAGCACCTCTTCCATTGCCCACCCCATTGTCTGAAATCCCCCAATAGCTCTCCCTTGCTTTGGGTTGGCAAACCTGCTTGTGAGAGCTGTATTTGACCCTCATGTTTTACACCTCATTTCGTAGTGCTGGGGATTGAACCCAGGTCCTCACGCATGCAAGACAATGGCTCGACCTCTGAGCTCTGCCCCAGCCTCAAGTCCACACCTTGGTGAGGTAGTCAGTGTCTTTCCTAGCTCAGTGTGAGTTGAAAAGTACGCCTTCCTCCTAGTTTTCCTGCAGAATGATGATAAATGTGCTTCTAATACGAATAAAGGATTGTTTAAGGCTCAGAAAAGAAGGCCTGGGTGAATGCTTTGTGCACAGCCCTGGATGACAGGCAGAGCCTTTGTAGATTCCGTTTAAATGGCACAGGGCTGCTATCCCCTGGATCACCTCTTTCCTGCTCTCTTGGTTCCCATGGTGAGTGATTTTCCTTGAACACTGCTGGCCTTTAAACCCACTTCCTACTCTCCCATCCCATGCAGAGGAAGGAGGCAAACCCTTGGCCTTTCTTTCTTGAGGAGGTCACTTTGCTTTCTGTTCTCATCCAGTTCAGTGGGCAGATGGCTGTGGCAAGGTCCAGCCTGGAGGGAGGGCAGATGGCTAGTCCATTCTGGCTCTTGCAGAAGGCTCTACTCTCTTAGGACTGCCCCTTGTATTAATGAGGCGATGTTTTGGCCTCCTGTTGAATTTTCTTATTTCTCGATTGGTTAAGAGTTCGGCAGGGAGTAGTGCTCTGGTGTGTGGTTTGTTTGAGGTCCCTAAAGACCTCAAGGAGAATGGATTCATAGGCTTAATTCAAGGACACATAGTATAGTTTAAAAATGCAGTGCATGCCTGTAGTCATCCTGCCTGAGTTTAAAGCTTGGCTCAGCTATTTATCTGGACAATGGCCATTTCCATATCTATAAAATAGGTATAATAATCCCATCTGCTAATTGGGTTGTTTTGGGGGAACACATGAGTTAATCCATTGCAACCACTCTGAGCATCCCCCTTGATCATGGATGAGGAACAGCTTGCCCCTGATAAGTAAGCAGGATAATACCTGCTTACTTATCACTTACCAACACCTTGATTGTGTCCTTAGAAACCTGTCCTTCATCTGAGGTGGTTGTGTGATGGATTAGAACAGTTACATCATAAGCATTATGAACTGTCTTTATCCATGTGCCTATTTGTAGACTTTTCTACCTATTTTCCCTACTGACCTATATCCAGCTCTATTTTAAAAGTGTTTGAAGTTTTAAGACTGGGTACAATAGTTAAATCAGAAGAACAAAGGTCCCTCTAATTTGGATGTGATTGAAGTTGATTGTATCCATTAGAGAAAAGCTCAAACTTGTCATCAGCAGAGCTTAAATACTCACATAGAAATAGTGACCCAGAGGACGGCACATCCACTCAACCCCTCTTTGAATGCACATGCATTTCAAGAACTGAAAACACCTTCTCTTACCAGCCTTCCAGCTTCTGTAGGGCACTTGGTACCATGCTTATGAAGGAAGAAGCTTGGATGTTGCTACGCCTTCCCGGCCCTACCAGCAACTTGGCACTTTATTGATTCTCTAGGGCTGTCCTAACTGAGCAGTTCAAATCTGAGAACTTTGAAGCAGAGGAATTTAGCCACTCCCAGCTCTGAAGCTTGGACTGTGAAGTCAAGGGAAGTGGTTGTGTCTCTTTGAACCCTCCAGGGAGTCTGCTGTCCCGCCCCTTCCAGCCCCCAGCAGCCCCTGCTCATGGTAGTCTGCAGCAGCCTCTGTCTTCCCTTGTGCTTCCTGGTGTCTCCTCTTGTCTGCTCCCCAGAAACATGGAGCCTGGCCATCATATGAGACTGGGTTCTCTCTGATGACCTCAACTTAATCACAGGTACAAAGAGCCTATTTCTAAGTAAGGTCTTATTCTCAGGTACCAGGAGCTGGGAATTGACCATGTCTTGGGGCAGAGTGGGAGGCACAGTTCAGTGTTTGATACTACCAACCCCTCATCGTCTCCATTTAAATATTTAATTATTATTAAATTTTAAAAAGTTTGATTATGTGAACGCATGTGTGTCTGTGTGTGGGTATGTGCATGTGAGTACAGGTGTTTGTGGAGGGCAGAAGATGGTGTCAGGTCCCCTGGAGCTGGAGCTACCGGCAGTTGTGAGCCATCTAATGTGGGTGCTGGAAACTGAACTCAGGTCCTCTGTCAGAGCAGTATGTGCTCTTAATGACTGAGCCTCTTTACTTTACTCCACTTCCTCTCATTTTATAAGGAAATGTACCATATGCCCCCTTATGTGAAGACATTCTAAGGCTGTTTGGACGAAGAGGACTGACTTAGGAAGGGGAGCTTAGAAAGCAACCAAAGACGTGCGTAGTTTCTCAATCTCGGATCTCTCCCCCATCTGTGGACTGAGTCTCTATACTGGCAAGGACTTCTCCTCACTCCTCCTCACTCCATCGGAGCCGCTGTCTTGAAGGAAGTCAGCTTAGAGCAGCCCTGGAGATCAATAGGACAAGGCAGTTTGGCTGTTGCCTCGGTCACTGTCAACCAGAAAAGCCCGGTTCTCCGTGATAGTTCCAGTGGCAAAGGTGTTGCTTCTTTCATTCAATAAGCAATGATCAGACCTCTGACATGAGCCAGGCACTGCTCTGGTGGAAGGAAATGGAGGTAACCAGAAAGACAAACATCCTACTCTCAGGGCACTGTATTACAGTCAGAGAGATGGAGAACACACACGTAAATGTGTGAATAATGTTTGTAGTGGGTAGCTATTCCAGCTTTGGTCTGGAAGTTCCGACCCCCATTGAGGCTTCAGTAACTGTCACACCTACAAGGTGGGGCCAAGGGAGGGCCCTGAAGACCTGAGATCCGGATGCACCGCCCTTTCTTGGTTCGGGGATCCTGGACGCTACAAGTAGACAGAACAGTTCTCCAGAGAACACTGCCGGACTGCGCTACGTCTTCCCCAGACCCTGTAGCCTATCCCTTCATTTGTGAGTTACCCCACAAAATAAACTTCCCTTTTAACTATGTGGAGTGGCTTTAATAATTTCACCAATAAATGTTAATCGTACTACACATGGAAAGGAAGTGAAGGTGAGCGCTCTGGGGATTGATGACATACTGCTCTAGGCAGCATCTTCCCAGGGAGCCAACTTTGCAGCAGAGATCCAAGAGTCATGTTCAAAGAGAACTACACAAAGGTTTACGGATGTAGCCTTCCGGGTAGGAAGAAAACAAAGCACAGATATTAGTCTGTTGGAGGAGCAGCAAGAAAGTCCACCTAGACTGAGAGAGGGGGCATGGGCGGAGAGAGGTAGGAAGCTGAGTCAGGGCCTTGGAAGGTAGTTGGATTGCTATAAAACACAGTGACTAATGCAGGATGTGGGGACAAGGGAATATGATTTGGTAATTACCTTCAAGAAATGGTTGGTTACCCCCTCTACCATCATGCCACTACTGTATCAACAGGCACATCTTGTCTGGCAGACAGGTAGTGTAGCATGCAGGGTTCACAGCTGTGTAAGGCTGTGGATGACAATACTTTCCCGGCAGCCTGTGGGGTACCTCCCAGCACCGTGAAAGCTTAGCCAGCAGGCAGGACACTTCTGGTTCCATTCCAGCTTGATCTCTTGGTGTCCTGCAACCAAAGCATGTGGTGCCTTCACAATACAATTTGATACAGTTTGGGAAGCAGACTGTGACCTCTATGGAGTGACTGAATTGTAAGGGGCAAGTATGGAGGCAGTGAGAGCAGCTGGAAGGGATAAGAATGGGTCAGAGGGCTTGGGAACCCTGGGGCTGCTGAGAAGACCCCCTTTCCTCATGGATTCTGCAGGGTTTTTGACGGCTTGCATGCCAGCAGAGGGTATTTGAGGGTAACTGTGGGTTATTTGATTGGTTTGTGCAGTGAAGGCCAGCGCCTTCCCTTAAAAGTTAGCAGGGAACATCTTTGGGCAGAGGGAGAAATCAAGAGTCCTACTTGGTCGTATTACAGACATCATTAAGGAAGTTTCCAGAAACAGTTGGAGATATCAGTCACACGCCACATGATTTACCTAAAGTACATAATTCAATGGCTTTTAGTACATTGTGAAGTCTATGAAAGTCATACACCCAACAACTTCAGAATATTTTATGACCCCAAAGTAAACCCTGTGTTCTTTAGCCATCGTTCCCCTGATCCTTCTCCTCACTCCTCATCAACTTCCTGTTTCTATGAATTTGTTTTTCTGGAGATTTCACAGAAATGGAGTACATGCCACGATGTTGAGTGACTTTCCCGAGGAGGAAAAAAGGAGGGGTGCAGACAGACCAAAGAAAGGTTCCAAGCCTAACTTGGTGAAATAAATGGACTTCCTTAGCACCATGTATAAAGACGTGGGGGACTCACAGGACGTTCCACCACTGGAAAATTCCAGTCTCCAGCCACCAAACACCTACTTTTTGTGGCATTTTATTCCCCAGCAGATTTAACACAGACCTGGGTTCAGGTTGTAAGCCTTGTTGCTGCTGGGAACACCATAATATGGCCACCTTCCGCCACTGGACACATACATAGCATTTGGACCCTTCACTGCATAGCAGAAATTCACTGATCCTATTCTCTGATGGCCCAGCTCCCCAAATCCTCACTCAGGAGTGCACTTTCCTGAGGAGACTGAGGTACTTAGTTATCTAGGGAAGATTTACCAGCTTGTTGAGATTAACTCTTGTTACTGCTAATGGATGCGAAGCTGCAGAGCTGTGACAGAACATATGTCTCACTTAATTTTTTTTAAATGAAACACACCAACATCCCTACCCCACAGGACCAGATCACAGTCTTGAAGATTAGGGCTCAAAAGATAGAATCCAAGCCACAGGCAATCCAAGCCAGCAAACGGAACCCTTGCTGGGAGCACGGTGACTCTTAGGGCTTCTGATACCTCTAAGACCTTGGGAAACACAGTTCCAAGCCCCCAAAGGCTATGGAGCTGCATTGACGACTGAAGGAGAGTTAGAGGGGAGCATGGTTCTCACAGTGCAGCCGGGTGTATGGCGTCCTTCCTCAGGAGGCCTAGTAAGTCATGGGAAACCTTATTTCCTGCCAAGTGTTTGATTTTAATATTGGCATTACATGTGACATGCTCCAGGGAGAAGGGAAAGTCCGAGTCTGTGATGAAGACACAGGAATAAGGGTCTGCTCTGGGGCCAAGTTGAATTTTGAGAAAGCTGGAGAGTAAGAGACTGGGGAGGCAGTTTAATTGGTAGAGTGCTTGCCCAGAATGCACCAGGCTCTGGGTTCCAACCCCAGCACCACATGAACTAGGTGTGGTGGCTCAGACCTATAACGCTAGCACTTAGGAGGAGAGGGCAGGAGGATCAGGGTTCAAGGTTATCCTCAGAGACATAACACATAAAATAAAAGTTGGATGTGGAGATGTGGCTCAGTGATTAAAAGTCCTTGCTGCTCTTTCAGTGGACACAAGCGTCCAGTACACATGTCACATAACCTGTAATTCCAGCAGCAGGGCATCCAACATCCTCTGGCCTCCAAAGGAACAGGCAGGCACACACACGCACACACGCACGCACACACGCACGCACGCTGAAGAGTAAGTTGAGACTTGACATCATTCACTCTGTAATAGTCCAGTTCAACTGCATTGCAGAGGGCACTTTTCAAGCCGAGACTTCACGGTCCCTTTCATCACCTGCCCAGGGAAAGTCATATATGGAATAAGTGGACAATAGTTTGTATACAGAATGTCCTGAAAAATAGGAAAAAGGTCAGAGGAATGTGTAGGTAAAACTTTTTTTCTTCATAAGCTGTGCCATTAAGTCGAGGACTTTCACTGGTCTCCTGGGGTTAAAGGGGTGCAAATTTAAGGCTATAGGAATACGGAGGTTGTGCAAATGCCAGAGAGAAATCCTGGAAATGAAGCAGACTCTTTGAAGATGTTAGTCTTTTTCCTCTGGGATCCTGGAGAATATACAGATTTATGTATCTCAGAGTGGTGTTGGGTGTTGGGTGTTGGGGGAAGCCGGGGCCCTGGGGGCTTTGGGTCACATAATACGAATGTGTAAACCAGAGGTTCTGACCTTTCAGGTTCTATGACTACATCACCTGTAGATAGATGGGCGTACGGGGCCCTCATAGGGAGGTTCAGGTAACAGAGGGTACTCTAGACAGGAGAGACCCCTCTTCTGCTTGTCCACTGGTCGCTAGCAAAGCCGAGCTTTTCTCTCTACAGAGTGGTGTTCGGGTCAGGGTCCTCAAGGAAAGGAGAGAGAGAGGCCCAGAGAGCGTGTTTTGGAGAAAACCATCCAGAAAGTCACACAAGAGAAAAAAAAAATGGTTTAGAACTTCCCCTATGTGGCAGCATTTGGCCTGTAGAAAGAGGCTTTGCAACCGCTCCTTCAATTTCAGCCATAGATTGCTCCAAGCTCAGGGACTTGTCCCATATCTTCCGTCTCAGCACCCTCCACCAGCACCCCTAAAAGCCAGTATCCAGTCACAGGGGTCTCTGGCTGGGGATAGAAAGTACAGGTGGCCATCGAGGACTCAGCCATCACCTCCATCCACTCCATCACCTGCTCCTCCCCATCCACTTGCTGGAGCGAATCGCTAGTAGTTGCTTTCCAAGGAGGGGCTGGGAGCACTCCTCGACACCTCCTAGGTCTGGTTCCCCCAGGGAACAAAACCCACGCACGCGGACTGGGAGGCTTCGGACCCGGCGGGGATGAACTGTGGCAACTTGGGTAGCCCGCAGCGCGGCGCAGTGGCAAAGGCGGGGGCGTGAAGCCGCGCAGCGCTGATAGCTGGGATCCTTGCTGCTCCAGAGCCCGGGAGGCGAGCGGGATCCGCACAGGCGCCCAGGGCAACCTGCGGGAGTAGCGGAGCCCGGCGCTCTCGCCCTAGCTCAGGGGGAGCGCAGCGGCAGCCGGGTTCAGGGCCCGAGCCCCGCGCGGCCGCCGCCCGCGGTGGGGGGTGGGCTGGGGGCGGGGCGGCCGGGGTTGCCTTCCCGGGCGCGATCCCCGAGCGCGGCACCCGGCGCTGCCGAGCCACCTCCCCTGCCGCCCGCCAGCAAGTTTGGCGGCTCCGAGCCCAGAGCGCCGCGGCTCTCTGAAGCATTGGTTTCTTGCTGGCGTTGGTGCACCCTGCTTGGCGGGGAGCCTCCGGAGCGATGCCGATGGATGTGATTTTAGTTTTGTGGTTCTGTGTGTGCACCGCCAGGACAGGTAAGCAAGGCTGGGCGTTAGGGATATGGGGGAAGGTGGTGGTGGTGGTAGCGCTGTGCTGTTCCGGGCTGCAGAGACGCGGAACCCAGCTCTAACGGGCTAGAGAAGGGTGGCAGCGTGTTTGGGTCTCTGATCACCCAGCACAGTTCGGGGTAAAAGCTCTAGAAAAGACGACGCCCCCTGCGAACGTCCTCTTCCCAGGGGACGCAGCTGCGGGCATTCAGTGTGAGGGGTGCGGCCGAGTGGTCGCACCCGAGTGTGGCTAGCAACTAGCTTCCCGGTTCTGGGGAGTCAGAACCCGCTGCAGCGTGCCCAGCGAGCCTTCCATCCTTGAACTTGCAGGGTGCGGTGGACGCGACTGTCCCCGAGCCGCGGAAGTCCCACCCGCAGAGGGAGCGCTTGCTGCTGGCAGGCGCGGCTAGGGCCCGGGAGCCAGACGCTGCGCGGGAGAAGGCTGCGGGAGAAAGTGGGACCCGGCGAGCTCTTCCGTGGCTCCCACATGGCCCCCGGAGGAGAACTCCGGGAGTGTTCTCTACCTGCTCCCCGCCCAAAGGACTGGGCGAACAATTAATTATTAGGGGGGAAATTGGAGCAGTGGAGTCAACCCAAGATTTTCTCCACCCGTAAACCCGTGTTTTTCCTGCTATCATCAAAGATTGCAGGGCGGAGACCGGGGGTCAAGGGAACTGGCCCCACTAGGTTCTCCCTGTGGACATGCGGTTGTGAGGACTCTAACACTCACTCCCCTCTTTCCTCTTCCACAGGCTTCCCTGACCTCAAGTCCCAGGGGTTCGAAAATGTAGCCTAATTCACAGAGCTTGTAGTAGCTGTCAGGAGACAGCGGCTGGGTTAGGTGAGGGTAGGAAGTGGACTAACAGGGCCAAGAGTGGAAGAGATAGCCTTTGGCAGCCAGGCATCAGACTCATTGCCCTAGACAACAGACTTGGATCCCTAGAACGGACGGACCGGACCGGACGGACGCATGGCCCCATTCCCTGTCCCTCTGTCGCGTCTCCTTTATCACCCTCGTTTCCTCCTCTAGAGGTTCAGTCTCCTTCTCAGGCCAGGCAGCTGATTTACCTTAAGAGGTCTGAGGAGCCCCCCACCCCCTTTAGTTGACTTAAAAAGTTCCCTCCCCTCTTGCCCCAGGCGCTCTTCTCCGGCAGTTAGGAGTCTGGGTGCTTCCAGCTGTCCTCTCTCATTTCCCAGGACCGAAGGGGACTAAGGCTTTCCTTTGCTTAATCCTAGAGCGACAAGGAAACATTTCTCTAGAGACAAAAGAACCTCAGTGTGTTTCCGGAGCTCCCTCTGTAGCCGCCAGACCCAAGGCTTCCTGGAGCTTCCTACAGTTGCTTCTTGGAACTGAAACTAGCCCCAAGAAGATGAGGGTCGGGCCTGCTAATGCTGGGCTACCCACTGGGAGGAGGAGACTCTTGTGCTGGGCACATCCTACAGAAGAAGGGAAGACAGGGAGAAGTCAAATGGTGAAGAAGCAGCCTGATGGTCATTCTCGTATCATTTCATATTACCACCCAAATGCCTACATCCTTTGTTTTCATGGCTCCTTTGAAAAGTTGCCGAAAACTGTGTGCATGCAGGGCCAGGCTGAGTTTCCATTATACTTCCGTTTCAGAGACCCCGAGGTGGGGGTCTTCCGTGGGGGTCTTCCTTGCGGGTGGCTTGCTAGATGCTGCACAGAGAGAGGACTCCCCTCTTGATGACTTACAGCTTTGCAGAGAATCTCAGTAGAAACTGGAAAGCGTTCTTGTTGCACCAGGTGATGTGGGAAGAGTAAGAGGCTGTGAGAAGTTGGTATTCAGGACATACATAGGAGGAAAGGTGTGACCACATGGTGGCTGTGCACCTGGAAGGCTTTGACCTGGCCGTGAGGTGTGTGAGTGGTTCTTGAAGGCTTTGGAAGGATAAGGTAGAATTCAGTCCAGGCCCAAGGAAGCACTGAGCAATGGCAGGAACGACCTAAGGACTTGACAGTCCCCAACCCATCCCCAAGCATAGTGCAAGGCCAATCCTCGTGCTTCTTGGTAGTAACTACTTGATTGCCCGAGGCCACATATTTTTTTTTCTTCATAAATTATTGGAAGAATTAAGGAAATGGAAGAAAATTTCCCTTGCTTTGTATGTTTGCAGTTTGTTGTAGCTGGAGGGAGTATCTGTGGTGAGTTTTTGGAAGTAGCCTCTTTGATTTTGCATAGGAAGCTCCATCCCCACATCCATCTTTAGGTTGCAAAGGCCGACTGGTGATTACTGTATCAGGATCCAAACAGCTGCTTGGAGAGTTTATTTGTCAAGTGAGACAATCGTTGTCTGGGATGTTAACAGTCCTAGAGGAAGTAAACATGTGGCCCACTTAGCTGCTCAGATCTCACCGGCTTTTAATGGAAATGAGGAGATGATATCAGACACATTTTAATTAAACCAAGACTGCAGTGCAGAGGCAGCTTCACATGCAACCGTCTAATAACAGGTATTGTGAGCAAGCTGCTCGCACCTCTCCGGCCCAGGGAACCTTTGGAACACAGAGAGGCGGTGGTGCACGCTTCTCCAATTCTGGGCTTTCCAGGCCCGCTGGAGTAGATGGATGGGCAGACTAACAGCAGTAAGAGCATCCTGCACCCACAGGTTTTCTCCTGTAGCTTGGAAGTGCCAGTATGATGAGCTCAGTGCTTAAGCCTTCCTTGCTTTCCAGTTTTTTTTTGGGGGGGTCACCAGGGTAGAGAATGAGGGCAGTACCCAAAACATCAACATCCCCCAGTGCCTCCTACTCAGTGCCTCCTGCTGCCCCCTGCTGGAGAGATTTTTCTATTTGAAGCACTTCCCAGGTAGGTCAGCCTGAGCTTCCCCTTCCTCAATCCTATCAAGCATGGGCCAACTTGTAGAAGCATAAAGTATATTCTTCAAGAACCTTCCTCTTGGAGGTGTTAAGATCAAGTGGCCATGCAATCCTGTCATCAGAGGAGGTTGCAGAGCCTCCATCTAGTGTCTCTTTGCTCTGCATGGACCAGAAAAGCAGCTGCTACCGTGAGGCAGATTAGATCTGAAGTGAGACAGACCCAGGAAGCTGTGCTTGGAAGTCCTGGGCATCAAAGGCAAACTGAAGGGCTTAGGGCTGAAGCCCTCCTTGGCCAGGGCTGAGGAGCAGCCAGCAGTGGCCCGGAAAACAGCAGGTATCCCAGCTAAAGTGAGTTCTGAATGCCAGATCTAGACCTCAAGTGCCTCTGTCACATTGACTGCAGCTCTCCAGGCTCTGAAAATATCTCCTCCCCAGGAGCTTTTTATCCTGCTTAATTCTAATGCCCACTTTTAGCCATTTGTAGAACTGCTTTGTCAAAAGTAGAAACCTTTCATAGAGTTTCCTAGGAAATGACAGGAGCGGGCTGCACGGACGGGAGACAGAACCCTGGAAGTAAACCATGTTTGATGGAGCTAGTGCTCACATGATGCGAGGCTCAGGAGAGGCCATGTAGATGGCTCCTTATTCATGGGTTTCCTGATCCCCTATGCCATGTGCAATGTGCTATTCTATCAGCATCGGGCACTGTCCTGAAAGGGACTAATTAAAGGGAGAGAACAGAACTGCGTCCTGAAGCCAAGTGGTTTCTTTTTTCCCCGTTTGTATGGTGTGTCTTTATATAAAGAGCAAAATGGTTCGCAGCCAGAAGGAGGGCCACCTGAGTTGCTTCTTTAGCTTCTGCAGAGTACAGGATCAAGGCTGGAATGGTTTGGAGAGTCAGTCTTATGAGAGGCATATGAACCAAACCCCAGCTGAGTACCTACTGTATGCAGCCTGAGCCTGTTTGTGAGGTCACCACCCAGACCTCCAGTATCAGCGAGGCAGTACCGACCACCCTTTCTACAGACGAGGAAACTGAGGCTCTCAGGAGTGATACTTTCCAACAACAGAGGATTCGTATTTCCACACTATGTTCTGGACTGAGGGCACTGTGTCCTCATTTGGGGATGGGGACAAGAGAACATTACTAGTGTGTTTTGTGAGATTCACGGGGTCTGCTTGGGCACCTTTTAGGCTTGTCCCTATTGCAGACCACCTAGACAGAGAGACTTGTGTATTGTTAGACGGACCATCTTAGAGGGTCTTCAGTGATTCTCTGTTGTCACAATATACTGTTGCACAGCAAGCTACCTCAAGTCGTGACTTACAGCAACAAATATTTGTTGTGTTCAGATGCATGTAGGTGGGTCTAGTGTTGCCTTATGTAGGCAGGGTCCAGCGGAATGCCACTCCACATTTAGGAAAGTTGGCTGCACTGTGTGTCTGCACTGTCCTCATGGCCCAGGGGCCCATCCCTAAAGCTATGATCTCTCGATGAGCTCCCACCCTATTAGCACATTCAAGCCTCTGCTTTTGTAAGCAATGCCACCGATGCCACCAGCAGCCAAGACAGGGTATAGAGCTGAGTTCAGAGCTGCGGGAGAGATGTCCTTCATTCACTCCAGTAGGAAGAATTGTGGAAGTCACACAACACAGAGGGTGCATGTGGAGTGGGTAAAGATTTGAGTTCAGCCACTGTGCTGGTTAGTTTATATCAACTTGACACAACCCATAGTTGTGTGAAAAGAGGGAACCTCGGTTGAGAAAATGCCTCCATAAGACCAGGCTGTAAGCAAACAAGCCTGTAGGGCATTTTAAAAGTAGGTGATTGATGGGGAAGGGCCCGCCACATTGTAAGGACAGCAGGCTGAGCAAGCCAGGAGGAGCATCCCTTCAATGAAGTGTAAGCCAAATAAACCCTTTCCTTCCCAGATAGGTTTTGGTCATGGCATTTCACCACAGCAATAGTAACCCTAACTAGAACAGCTGTCATCTGTTCAGAAAGTTTTCTTGCCCTCTTGTCTTTTCATGGTCTTCCTTATTGCTTTGAGGTCATTGCTACCACGGTGAGGACCATCTACCCCCATATACCAAATAAATAACCCCATTTTGGATTAGGAGCCTGTTAAATGCCAGGTCCTGTGGGAGGCTGCATGGGCACCAGAGATGCTTCATTCTCTTCACGTCTGGCTAAGAGCACATGCGCCAGCCACTTACAAAGTTCCTGGCCAGAGGAAGACAGCATGGAGGTCCTCTGAGATCACCTTTGACTTAATTTGTGCTGTGTAGGTTCAGAACACTATAGATCAAACTGAAATATTGGTTCTTTTCCTGCCTGTTCAAGGTGATCACGGAGCGGCTGGCATCCAAGCTCACAAGTCCTGACAGCAGGCTCGTGGGGCTGGGACGTGGGAAGACAGAAGGGTAGCTTGCTCCGTTTCGCTTTGCTCAGAGCGGGCACTATGAACCGAGTTGGTATGTAGCGTGAGCAATAGCACAGAGGTGGAAGCTTAAAGTTAGATCCATACTTAAAATGTAAATCAGAGCATAGCCCTCCCATCCTCTCCTTAAGCCCACACCGCACAAGCCTCCAGCGATAGCCCAGTAGAAACAGAGTAATAGCTTAGGTCCTTGTCACTGGTCCCAAGGCCTTTTATAACCTGACCCTTGGGCCCCTAGTTAGCACTGTCAGCTGAAAAGATAGTCACCTGTCATGACAGTCTTTATATCTATTTTTTATATTTATTATTGTGTATGTGGGGTTGAGGCTGTGGGGAGATGCTGGCCATGGCGCAAGTTTAGAGGTCAGATGACAGACAGCTTGTGGGAGTTGGTTCTCTCTTTCCACCATGTGGGTCATGAGGATTGAACTCAGGGCTTAGACTTGTTGGCAGGTGCCCTTAAGTACTGAGCCAGCTCATGGACCTTGAAGAGAGATACTTATTGAGTAATTTTCTTTATCAGGTTGGTCTGTGGGCCTTTCTGTGAGGGATTGTCTCAGTTGTTAATTGGTGTAGGAGGGCGCAGCCCACTCCGGGTAGCACTGTACCTGGGCAGGTGGTCTGGGGCTCTTTAAAAAAGCTAGCTATGCCTGAGCCTGCAGGGGTGCCAGGGAGTGAGCCAGCAAGCAGCTTCCTCCATGGCGCCTGCTCTGAGTTTCTGCCCTGACTCCCCTCAATGATGGATTGTGAATAGTGTTTTATCAAGTCGGTGGAGAGGAAGGGAGAACACCCGCCTTTGATCTCCTTCTGCCTCCCTCCCCTGTACACTACAGCCCAGCCTATCCCTCTTCTATTTCTAGAACAGTCTGTGATGTTCCTGGCTTGCATTCACTGTTCTCTACAGGTGGACATGCTTTTTTACAGGCGTTGGCCCTGCTCCTTGAGCCAGGCCCTCTCCCCCTGTTGAGTTACTTTCAATTCCAGTACTTTCTATCATCATCTTCATGGTATTTATTGCCAAACTATGCTCATTGTTTCCTCTCCATCAGGGATGAAAGCTGCCTGAGAATGTCCTTAGTGCCCACAACATGTGTGATACCTAGTAAGTGCTGCAGGTGACCCCATGCCCAAACTGCTGACAAATGAATGTGAACAACGGATGTGAGAGCTATCACTGGGTCATCAGGTCTTGTAACTGGCTGCATTTCAAGGAGAAAAATTCTCACTCTCAGCTCAGAAGATGGGGTGGGGGATGAGTGTGGAGGGAGCCTGACAAAAACCAAGAAGGTAGTTAAATGCACCATGCCTTTGATTTAACCTAGTTTCTGCCTTGACAATGGTGGGTTTCAACTCCAAAGCACCCTTCCTGACCAGCCTTCTGACATGTCTGCAGTTTCTGTTTTCTAATAGGGAAAAGGGGAAGGGTACATTTCCTTCCCCTAATCTGTGTAGACAGGAGGGGTAGGAGAAGGACAGGTGAGACTGGGGGGGGGGCCTTAGGAAGTCCCGATGAATATTCACTGAGTCTGCGTGGGACAAATTGGGTGCATGCTCTCTGAATCCCGCCTGGGCGACTGCATTGCCGTCAGAGGGAAGCTGACAGCTGTTGCTGATTAAAACATTTCCAACTGCGCAATCAGAACCCACCATTGAGATGCTAAGTGGAGCTAAGCAGAGCCTTCATGAATGGCTTCAAACAACGGTCCCTCGGAGTGATCTGTAGCCTTATTAATATATGTAATTGGAAATCACTTTGCAATCATGAATGAGTCATTCCACAGAACACTCCCCGGGTAAGAGACACCCTCGGGGATCTGCCTTTCCCAGACGAGGGGATTCAGCCACATTTCTTCCCTAATAAGAGGTGTCCGGGCATCTCAGTTTCTATCCAGGAGTCCTTTGGAGGGACATATGTACCTGCTGGTCTGAGCATTACTCTTTCCTGCCACCATTCTCCAGTAGGGGCAGTACCCCATCTCCACTGCTTCCTTCCTGTATGTTGCAAGAGGTGGCCCCTGGGTGATGGGGATTGCTCTGTTCAGGATCTGTTGTTGCATCTGTATCTGAAGCAGGTCAATCAGCATCACAGTCCCGAACCCACCAATCCATCCCCACACCTAAAAAGTCTAGAGATCCAAAACTTCTTCACAATTCATCAGACCACAAAACTGTCCTGAGTTGAATTCATCTGGTGACAAAAATGTGGCCTGAAAGGGATATTGGGCTATTTAAGTCATTATTTCAATTAGGAGAAAACATCACACTTTTCCAACCCAGAAATACCGTAGAATTTGATTATAGGGCACTGACCCAGACTTTGCAGAGGTTGTTACATAAAACATAACATGTGGGCCATGTTTCCTTCTCAATTTGTGATATATTCTGAATTCTGAAAATTATTTGGCCCCAGGGAGTTTGGGTGTGGGGTTAGCCATCTATAACAGAGTGGGTTGGGGGGGGGAGGAGGAGGAGGAGGTTAGAAAGAAACTGAGCTTTGAGAGGGAGTGTAGGGCGGAGTTGCTTTCCTGTTCTCCCTGGAGAAGCTCCCCAGCACTCCTACCTGCCTTGGATGAATTCTGACCACCCCTCTCCTCTACAATCTGCTCTATATGGATTTTGGCCTGCACTCTGTCTGCTAAACCAATATGGATCTCTTTCTTTCCAGTGTTGGGCTTTGGGATGGACCCTGACCTTCAGATGGACATTATCACAGAACTCGACCTTGTGAACACCACCCTGGGAGTCACTCAGGTGGCAGGACTGCACAATGCCAGCAAAGCATTTCTATTTCAAGGTAAAATGTATATCCTTCTTTGCATGGGGTGGGGGTACGGTCACCTTTGCTGCTTTTCTTGTGTTGTTCTCCTGAAGTGTGTGATAAACAGGGGATGTTCTGAGAGTGGGACAAGGCGTGAGGTGGTGTGTGTGATCTGACAGTGAAATATTCACCCCAGGACTGTGCCGGGAGGTGGAGGTGGGGAGACCGTAGTGGAGTGAAGTTTCAGAACTTTGAAAGCTGCTGATCAGCCATGCTTTGCTCATGGATCATTTATCTCATGATTATTTCTGTCTTCGCTGGTACCTGCGCCTCTGTCTTACCTGTGGGAAGAGCTTGCCCATGGCTACATTCTCTTCGGGTGCAGCCTCCTCAGCTCTGCCTACTACACACCTGACTCCACACCATCTAACAAGCTTCTGTAAAGCCAAGATAGAATAGTGCTTCAAGGCATGGGCTCTGGAGCCCCACTGACTGGAATCACCTTCCAACTTTGTCACTGTTGTCTATGGGACTTAGCTTCTCTGTGCCTTGGTGTCCTCATCTAAATGACAGATCCCTGCAACACCTGCCTAATGGGGCCTCTGTAACAATGCCTGATATATAGTTCTTGTTTAGTGAGCAATGCATTGCTTTAGAATCTTTCTGTGTACTACACAGCAAGCCAACAGTAAAGAAGATAAGTGCAGTCCCTGTCCTAAAATATGAGGCAGAAAATGGCAAATTCCACAAAGTATTGTTGAATCAGAGTCACCTTACTTAACCATAGAGGGGATGTATAGACTGTTAATCAAGAGTAATGCAGGCAGGTCTGATTCAGTTTGGGTGGGAGACAGCAGTCAGCAGAGGAAGGTCACCTTGAACATGGGGCAGGCCAGCTTGGACTTGAAAGCTGAAAGGAAAGTGTGGGGTGGGGAGAGGTGGAAGTCTAACCTCCACTGAAGAATTATATGTAGAAAGGCCTTTAACAGAAGCCAACAGAAAGAGGTGCGGCACAGCTGGAGGGTGGTGAGTGGCTGGAGAAGGAGGCACTGGCTGTTTACCTTGGACCAGCGGTCAGAGGTGATATTCCACAGGTGGCATGGGTTTGAGCAGTCTGGTGGCTTGCGCAGTGTCCATTCAGGTAGGTGGGCAGCTGTGTGTTGTGGAATATTAAAGATGTGTTACATTTGTTTATGCTGTGGAATATTTGTTTAGTGATGCAAAGATGTGTTGCATTCTTTTATGTTGCATTTGTTTAGCTCCATAAAGCTGCGTTACTTTGCCTGTCTGAAACACCTGATTGGTCTAATAAAGAGCTGAACAGTCAATAGGTAGGCAGGAGAAAGGATAGGCAGAGCTCCCGGGCAGAGAGAATAGAGAAGAGAAGAGGGAGGAGCGAGAAGAGGAGAGGAGGATGCCAGGGGGCCAATCACCCAATCACACAGCCAGACATGGAATAAGAAGGAAAGAAAAGATATATAGAAATAGAGAAAGGTACAATAGACCAAAGGTAGGTGGGATAATTTGAGTTAAGAAAAGATGGCTAGAAATTAGCCAAGCTAAGCTGGGCATTCATAAGTAAAAATAAGTCTCCATATGTGTTATTTGTTTGGGAGCTGAGTGATGTGCAAAGAGCCAAGAGAAAGAGTAAGAAAATTCAACAACCAACTGCAGCTGTGGCTTATTAGCTGTTGTGCTTTGCACAGCACTGGGGCCGCTGCAGAGGTTAAAGTAGGAGAGTGTGCTCAAGGAAGGTGGCTTGGCATCTCCCCTGAAAATGCTTGAGAAGTTTCTTTCAACACACCCTTCTTTGAAGACAACTGCATTAGATTTTCGTTGCTGTGACTGAATACCAGATACAAACGACTCAAAGCAGGAAGGATTTATTTTGGCTCACAGTTTTAGAAGGTTTTGTCCACCGTAGCAGGGAAGTGAGGGTGGAACAGCTCACATCATGGCAGCCAGGAAGCAGAGAGTAAGCCAGGAAAGCGTGGGGATTAACAGACCCCAAGGCTGCACCTAGTGACCTACTTCCTCTAGTTAGGCTCCACTTCCTAAAGTTTCTATAGCTTTCCCAAATTACACCACCAGATGGGGAGCATGGGTTTAAAACATAAATCCTTCAGGAAAACATTTCATATTCAACACAAATAACAAAACTGTTACTTTAGAATTGCTGAACTGATATTACGGGATGCGATTTAAGATATTCATTGAGTGGATAACTAACAACTGTTTGTGATCCACAGCGAATCTACAGATGTTGTATAATGGCTTGTAGCAAAACTACAGGTATGTGGATGCCACTTGATTACTTAGACATTTGGTGAACTGCTTAAGCTGATATGGCTAAGAGAACACAGGCTGGGTCATCTGCTTTGTTCCTTGCCTTGTGGAAAGCGAGCGTCCCTGACATTCTCTGTCTGCTAAGAAAACCTGGGTGCTCTGTGAGCTTCATGAGGGCAGGGTTCCTGTCTATCTAGATGGTTCTAGAGCCTCAGAGTCAGCTATTGTGCATAGCATGTAGTCAGTGACTAGTGGGCCTTTCGAGTTGGATTAAAATCCCTCTGCCCACTGTACCTTCAAAGAGACTTCTGCTGGGCGTTTATTCCACTATGGAGCCCTGGGCTGGGAGTCTGCTTTCGAACCCGTTTGCTCTCTGTTTTGGCATTTGCTTCTTGGATGTCTTCCAGGAGTGGATTTGCAGCTTCATTGGTGGGAAGAGAAACTCAATTTTGGGAATTGAACGAGACATTTTCCTATGTCCTGAGCTCTTGTGATTGGTACCATGACTACCTGGATAGCCCAGGATGCCCCCCTATATGCAGTCAGTGTCTTATTATCTGTAATGGTTCCTTTATCACCTAAGGTGGCCTATTCACAGGTTTTGGTGATTAGCTCCTGGACTTCTTTGGGGAACCATTATTCTTCAAATTGCATCCTCTGCCCTCAAAGATTCATATCTTTCATGTCTGTCTTTCATGCAATATACAAGCATCTCATTCCTATCTTACATGCAAAATACAAGCATCTCATTCCTATACTTCAATAGTTTTAACTCTTTTTGTTTTGTTTTTGGGAGTCAGGGTTTCTTTGTGTAGCCCTGACAGTCCTGGAACTCACTCTGTAGCCCAGGTTGGCCTCAAACCCACAGAGATCCACCTGCCTCTGCCTCTTGAGTGCTGGGATTAAAGGTGTGTACCACCACTGGTTGGCCTAGTCCTAATTCTTCTTCTTCTTCTTTTTTTTTTTTGGTTTTTCGAGACAGGGTTTCTCTGTGTAGCTTTGCACCTTTCCTGGAACTCACTTGGTAGCCCAGGCTGGCCTCGAACTCACAGAGATCCACCTGGCTCTGCCTTCCGAGTGCTGGGATTAAAGGCGTGTGCCACCACCGCCCGGCTAGTCCTAATTCTTAAAGCATCAGTTTAAAGTTCCAAATCTGCTTTAGTCTTATCTGCAAAGAATCTTAAACCTCACTCTTGAGTAATTTAAATCAGATGTGATGAGACCACATTTGGGAAGGAATTCCCCTCCATCTGTATGTCCATGGAGCTGGAAAAGAAAAAGAAAAGTAAACCACTTCCTAAAGCTAAGGGGGCAGGAATTTAAACAGACATTCCTGTTTAGAAGGGGAAGAAGTTGAAAGAGTAACGGCGCTGCCCTCCCCCAACGATGTGGGCACTCAGCAGCACCAACTCCACCGAGTCTCAAAGCTCGAGGACAACCTCTGTTACCTCTCTGTGGCACAGCCCTCTGGGACGTCTTTCCTTTTGAGTAAAGGAGGACTTGTGTTTGCTGCTGAATGAGTGTATCAGCCTGTTTCCTGTTGGTAGAGTTTGGGGGTCTTGTGAGACCTTCTTCATTTTGTCTTTTTTTTTTTTTTTTTTTTCAGTTCAAGTTGGTAATGTTTCTGCCAGTATAAAATTCTCAGCAATACTTTAAAATTTGTTTTTTATTATCCTTAACTTCATCCTCTGTGTGAGTTTGTGTGTATAGAGCATGTGTGAGTGTGTTCATATGCAAATGCACGTGGAGGTCAGAGGTCGATGTCAAGTGTCTTTTTCTATGATTCTCCACCTAATTTTTCTGAGACAGAGTCTCTCCCTGAGTGCAGAGCTCACCAGTCGGCTACACTGGCTGACTAGTGGGCTTCAGAGATCTACACACCCTTGCCCTGCCTTTCTTAGGCTCTGTAGTTACAGATAGGCACTGCTCACCTGGCTTTTTACAGTGCTCCTGGGGATCTGAACTCAGGTACCCACGCTTGCACGGCACACACTTTACCGACTGAGCTCTCTCCCTAGTCCCTATTTTTAATTTTGAAACAAGGTTTCACTGTGTAACTGAGGCAGGAACTTGAGATCTTCTCGCCTCAGTCCCCTGAGTGTTGTGATCACAGACAACGTGCTACCACACACAACTTTGGGAATATTTAAAAACTGTATTTTATTTTTGATTGATATATAGTAGTTGTACATAGTAATGGGGTGCAGAGCCAGATTTCAGTACCTATGGCCAGTGTATGATGATCAGATGAGGACCATTGCATGGACATCACCTCAGTCATTTATTGCTATTCAGTTCTGGAAACACTCAAAATCTTTTCTACTAGTTATTTTGAAGTATTTAATTAATTATTGCCAATCGTAGTTATCCTACTGGCTGCAGAACAGTAGTTGTCACTCAACCTAACCAACTGCCTTCACCACCGGGCCCTTAGTCTCTCCTTAGGCTCTGAGAAGCATGATAGTGATCTGTTCTGTAGGATCAGTTTCCTGGTTTTCACGTACAATGCTGAGCTTGCTGTATTTATCTTTTTGGTGCTGACTTATTTCACTTAACACATGTCCTGGAGATCAGTTTATGTTACTACATGTAACAGAACGGCATCATCATCAATACTCTGTTGCACATATGTATGTGTATATACACACATGTATGTATCACGGTTTTTCTACCCATTCATCTACTGATGGACACCTAGGTGGGCTGCCTGTCCTGGGTGCTGTGAGTATGAGTCTCTGACCTTGTGAGTGGGGAAACTTCCCGATGTGTGATTTCCCCTAACTAGTGTATGTACCACCAGTGTGATTGTGGGGGCACGTCTTAGTTTCCTTCTGTGTTTGAAATGGGGTATTGCTATGTGGGTCAGTCTGCTTCCAGGGTCTTCAGCTGAGTGACCCTCCTGACCCAGCCTATGGAATAGCTGGGCTTCGAGGCATGGACCCCTAGGCTTGGCTTATTTCTGTTTTTTTTTGAACCTCTCTACTTATTTTTTCCCCACAATGGCTGTAGTAATTTATATTCCCATACAGTATATGAGCATCACCCATTCCTTGGAAGGTTTTTTTTTTTTTTTGTCTTTTTGGTAATAATTAGTGATTTTGGGCTTCCTTTCATACACTTGATGACAACATATTTTCTTTTGAGAAATGTTTATTGGGGTCTTTGGGCCATTTTTTAAAATTGGTTTTTGTTATTATTATTATTTTTTTTGGGGGGCTGTGCATGTTTGAGTTCCCTTTATGTTCAGTGTATGAATCCCTTGTTGGATAAACAGTTCTCAAACACTTAACTCATTCCAGTTGCTTGTTTGCTTTCGTGGGGGAAGAACCATGGTCTGTCACTTGCTTTTGTTGCCTGTGCTTTTGAGGTTCTGACCAAGAAATCTGTGTCTGACTCCGTGTCCCAAATGTCACCTCTGTTCTCGTCTAGGAGCGTCATGGTTTTGGGTCTTACAGTTAATTCTTTGATCAACTTTGATTTGATTTTTGTATTTGTTGAGAGCCGGGGATTTCTTTTTCTTTCTTTTTTCCTCCCTTTTCCTTCCCTTCCCTCCCCCTTCTCCCCTTCTCTGTTTCCTCTCTCCCCACTTCTTCCCTCTTGTATTTCTCTGTCCCCCCTCCCCTTTTCCTGGCATTCAGGCTTCTAGTTTTCCCAGCATCACTTACTGAAGACACGTTCCTTCCCCCAGTGTGTGTTCTTTCTGCCTTTGCTGAGAATCAGTTGGCTGTAGAAATTTGGATCTATTTCTGAGTGCTCTACTCTGTATCATTTGTTCCGGTGTCTGTTTCTATGCCAAATGTCATGCTGTTTTAGTAAATCTGAAGATCTTTAATGTCTCCTGTCTGAGATAAGAGGCTCTTCCATACATCTTCCTACCTCCATTTCCATCACTCAGTTGGCTGAGGTGATCTGGGAGTCACACTTGATCTGTTCGAAGAGATCCCTGGGGGATGAACTTTTCTGGTCTTTCACTTTTTTTCAAAATACTACCCAAAACTGTTCTATAACACTTGGCCTCCCTCTGGAGTGGGCTTCCCCCAAAGGCAAGCTCATTTTGTCATCCTTTGTGATGGAGGTGGGCCGAGGGTTCCCCAAATGATCAGGTCTTCATTCCTTTTTGTTTAGCAGTTCTTGCCTCTATCTCCCTCTTGTTTCTGACATTTTACAAAAGCAGCAGGAACTTTGGCCACCTCTGCAGTCCCTTCAGGGACTCATCCACATTCACTGTTGGCAGGAGTCTTTCCCAGGTTACTGCAGGACGGAACTCATTCTGCCTTTCTGGTTTGCAATGTGCTCCCCATTCCCTTCTCAGCCTCCAGGAGCAGCAGCCTTCCAGCACTCACAGTTGAACATACTTAACAACAAATACATGATCTCCAAGGCAGCACAGGTTCTCTATTGCATTCTCCACTCTCTTCGCAGAGTTTCTATTAATAGTGTGGGGGAGGCATTTTTTCCACCACACCCTTCAGGTTTTTTTTTTCTAGGCTGTTCTTGTTGCCCAAGTCAAAGCCTTTCCCAAATTCTTAGGTGCTGGTTGCAGTAGTACCCCAGTTGCAGACACATGTGATCTGTGCTATTTATTTACTTTCACCATAACAGATGGCCACAAGTTTAGTTACTTAAAATGTAATTATCATAGAATTCCAAAGGTCATAATTTGGTGACCTTTCTGGGGCTGGTGTTGGGGTCCCGGAGAGCTGTCTTCTTCCTGGATAACCAAGCCTTTCCCACACTCCATAGCTACCACCCTCCTGGACTTGATACATTGTTTCAGTGTGTATGTCTGCTGTCACATCGCCTCTTGTTCCTGTCTCTCTCATCGTACTGTCTTCTTGGTACTTGTCTGCTGTCCCTCTCTCCCCTCGACCAGGACTTTTATGATCACACTGGAATCACTCATAGGCATCATCTACAACAATGGCCTCATTTCAAGACCCATAAAGTAATCACATGCTTAAAGTTTCTCCTGCCAAGTAAGATGGCTTATTTACCTGGTGATTGAAGTATGGACTTCTTTGGGAAGGATGTTGTTCTGACTACTCACTGTTAGGTAGAAATGTGAACACCAATGTGTTCTGAGTAGTTCAGTTAAACCTCCCTCTGTGGCGGAGAACTGTCCAGTAGAAATGTGCAGTGAGTGCACCTCGTGTTTCAGAGAAGCCACGTCAGGAAAGTAAAGAGAAGCAGATGAAATTAAATATGTATTTCATTGTGAAATGTTTTCATTTCAACATGTGCTTGACACAAAATCACTACTAAGATGTTTACCTTTTGTTAACAAAGTCTTCAAAATTAAAACATCATCTTTGAATGCTAAGTTTTCACCTGAAACAATCAATATATATTAGATTTTATAAATTTTAGACCTCAAAACCAGACCTAATGAATTATTCCATATGAATATTAGATTAGAACTTAATCATCTCTATTGAAGTATGATTGACAGGATAATTTATGCATATTCAAACAGTATGATGTGATTCTGACATTGAGTACACCTGTAAACCATTCCACAATTAAGATATCACTTATTTATCCGAACCACTCAGTCTCCCTATCTCTATCTCCAAAAACTGCAGTTCTACTATCATTATAGATTCATTGACATCCGCCTAGAACTTTCCACAAATAGAATCTTACGGTATGTAGATTTCTGGTCTGAGTTTCACCCAGCCATTATAGATATTTTGAGGCTTAGTGTTAAGGTGCTTCCCCAGAGTACATATGTAGCTGGGGCTTGCCCTTTTGTTATGTGCTGGTTAGTTTTCTGTCAGCTTGGCATAGTTAGAGTCATTTGGGAAGAGGGACTCTCAATTGAGAAAAACACCTCTGTAAGATTTGCCTGTAGGCCAGTCTGAATTGCATTTCTTGGTTGATGATTATTGATGTGAGAGCACCCAGCTCATGAGGGGTGATGGCACCCTAGGCTGATGGTTCTGGGTTGTATAAGAAAGCAAGTTGAGCAAGCCATGGGGAGCAAGCCAGTAAGCAGTACTTCTCCATGGGCTCTGCATCAGCTCCTGACTCCAGGTTCCTGCCCTGACTTCCCTGGATGGTATACTACATGCTTAATATAAAATAAAATCCTTTTCTCCTCAAGTTGCTTTCTTCATGGTCTTTATCTCTGTAATAAAAAAGTAACCAAGACATTATTTATTGATTTATTTATTCTGTAAAGATTTATTTTTGTTTTACATGTATGAATGTTTGCCCACATGTGTGTCTGTGCACCACCTGCATGCATTACCTTCAGTGACCAGAAGAGGGCGCTGGACTCTCTGCAGTTATGGGTGGTTGTGATGCATCATGTGGGTGCTGGGAACTGAATCCGGGGTCTTCTGCAAGAGCAGGCAGTGCTCTTAGTTGCTAAGCCACCTTTTTATTTTTTAAGTCAACAGGATAATCTAAATCTTTTACCACATCATTTAGTCCTTATTTAGTGACAGTTGAAATGGTTCTTTAAACTTGTCTTTTCTTGTTTGTGTTCTACCTGCCCCCCCCCTTTTATTTTTGAGACAGAGTTTCTCGTATAGCCCTGACTGTCCTGGAACTTGCTCTGTAGACTAGACTGGCCTTAAAGTCACAGAGATCTGCCTGCCTCTGCCTCCTGAGTGCTAGGATTAAAGGTGTGTTGTGCCACCACTGCCCAGCTTCCCTATTTTTTTCAATCATTCCATTTTACGTTCTTTGTTGGTCTCTTCATTACAGCCTTTTATTTTGTGACTTCAGTGGTAGTTCTGGGGCACAGAAGATCTCCCTTTAGACTGTCACTATCTACCTTCTAGTGATAACTTGTCATTTTATATGTAAGAGCATTTCAATAGTCCATTTCTGTCTCCTGACTATTGAACTACCATTGCAATATACTTCATTTTTATTTGTATACTAGGCTGCAGGCAGCATTGTTAGTATTGTTCTTATTGGCAATGCTGGGAATAGGACCCCGGGCCTCACATGTGCTGGGCAAACTCTCTTTATCCCAGTGCCCAGCCCTGTTTTTCACATGTGGTGTGCGTGGGTGTTTTGCCTGTACGTATGTGACTATGTGCATGCGTTGTGCCCATGGAGACCAGAAGAGGGAGCCAGACCCCCTGGGATTTGAGTTTCAGATGGTTCTGAGCCACCATGGGTGCTGGGGACTGAACTGGGTCCTCTGGAAGAGCAGCCAGGACTCTTAACTGCTGTGCCATCTTTCCAGGCCCCATTCTTAGTATTTTTATTTAGCCAGTCAATTATTTAAATCAATTTAAGTAAAAGGTCTATCTTCTGTTTATCCTTGTCTGTGTGGTTACTGTTTTCTGTATTTTGTATCCCTTGTGTAAACTTGGGTTTCTTTTAACGTTTCTTAGAATGTGGGCCTCCTGGTGCTCTGGATGTTATATGTCTGAGACAGTCTTTATGTTTCCTTCAGTGTTGAAATACGTTGTTGCTGAGCACAAACCTGTAATTGACAGTCTGTTTTCTCTCATCCTTATTCATGGTGTTCCTAGCACAAACTCTACTGTGTCACCATGCTTTCCCTGTAGATAATGGACCTACCCTCCACGTGCTTCCCAAGGGGTTCTCTTCACTACTGACTTTAACATTTTGTATGTGATGTATAGCACTGTAACTGTTAGCATATTTCTTCTGTGTGAGACTAATTGAGTTTCATTAAATCGAAAAAAATGTGGCCATTTTGTCTTCAGATATCTTTTTTTATTTTATAAATAATTTAATTTTACATATCAGCCACGGATTTTCCTGTCCTCCCTCCTCCCACCCACCCCCGCCTTCCCCCCAATTAACCCCCCCATTCCCACCTCCTCCAAGGCAAGGACTCCCCTGGGGATTCAGCTCTGTCTGGTAGATTCAGTTGAGGCAGGTCCAGTCTCCTCCTCCCTTCACCAAGGCTGAGCAAAGTGTCTCAGCATAGGCCCTAGGTTCCAAACAGCCAGCTCATGCACTAAGGACAGGTCCCGGTCCCATTGCCTGGGGACCTCCTAAATAGTTCAAGCTAATCAACTGTCTCACTTATCCAGAGGGCCTGATCCAATTCCATGGGGGCTCCTCAGCTTTTGGTTCATAGTTTATGTGTTTCCACTAGTTTGGCTATTTGTCCCTGTGTTTTTTCCAATCTTGGTCTCAACAATTCTCGCTCATACAATCCCTCCTCTGTCTTGCCGATGGACTCCTGGAGCTCCAACTGGGGCTTGGCCGTGGATCTCTGCATCTGCTTCCCTCAGTCACTGGATGAGAGTTCTATCATGACAGTTAGGGTGTTCAGCCATCCCATCACCAGAGTAGGTCAGTTCGGGCTTTCTCTCGACCATTGCCAGTAGTCTATTGTGGAGGTATCTTTGTGGATTTCTGGGGACTTCTCTAGCACTTTGCTTCTTCCTATTCCCATGTGGTCTTCATTTACCATGGTCTCCTATTCCTTGTTCTCCCTCTCTGTTCTTGATCCAGCTGGAATCTCCCATTCCCTTAAGCTCTCTTTCCCCCGACCCTTGCCCTTCATTACCCCCTGCCTCACGTCTAGTTTGCTTATGTAGATCTCATCCATTTCTCTGTCGTTAG
Organism: Peromyscus eremicus; assembly: GCF_949786415.1. Lineage (NCBI taxonomy): Eukaryota > Metazoa > Chordata > Mammalia > Rodentia > Cricetidae > Peromyscus > Peromyscus eremicus. The sequence goes on from NC_081416.1 coordinate 149,481,613, forward strand.
GCGATCCCTGTCTTTCTTAGGGTCCTCTTCACTAGGTAGCCTCCCTGGAGTTGTGAGTTGCAGTCTGGTCATCCTTTACTTTACATCTAGTATTCACCTTTTATTGTCTTTTTCTTTCAGTTCTGCCTGGACCCTCCCCTAATTGCCTACGCACCCAACTTTGTGTTCTCTTTTAGTTTTCTTAACCCTGTCAAGTCCAATTTGTGCTGCCCATATATTTTTGGCTGCATGCCCATCCATTGGAGTGTGGTCCACCCCTTGGGGACAAAACTCTTAGAGAAACCACGCCCGCCCAGCAGCTATGGGGTGGGGCTTCATGCCTACCTCCCTTTCCGTGCTGGGGTGTTGTCTGTCTTGAGCATGTGCAGGTCTGGTGAGCATCTGAGCCCCACCTGTCTCTGTTCCCCCTCCCCATGACCAGGGAGGTGTAGCAGCACACACTTCCATGTCAGCCTTTAGCATGGGCGCTGGTGGTCCAATCTCAGGTGCTCACGCTCACACAGCAAACTCTGTGCTTAGAGTTATCTCCTCAGCTCCTGGATCAGTTTTGACTCATTGATTCTTCTCTTCATTGCCCCTGCCTTTCGTGCCTAAACCATTTTTGACTGTTGGCCACTGTGCCGTTTGCTTTTGTGATACTGGTTTTTGTCATTTGCTTATAAACATTCTTGAATTGTGTTCTAGAGTGCAGTTGAGTTACTGGGGAACAGTTAAGCCTTTAGGTCTCACTTTTGAGGCTGCTTGGAATAGCCCGAGGAGTGCACATTCAATGTTGAGTTATTATTTCCCATCACCAAGGCAAACCTTCCCGCGTACTCCACCCAGAACCACCAAGAATGGTGGTTCTCACTGGGCTGCTGGACCACACACTCTTGTTGTGTGTTTGCTGGCTGCTGCAGCCTCGTGGGCAGTTCTGCTCTTATCTCTGGGCAATATTCTCACATGCGTCAACACACCGGTACCCAGATCTCAACGGAGATCTTCATTCTCTTCTTTGTGCTGCAGTTGCCTCTCATTCCCCCCCCCCAGATTCCTCAATCTCCCCAGATTCTGAGCCTCCTGTCCTCAGCTCTAATCGTTCTGGGCTCTGCCTCAGTTCCCTTCCCAAGGCAGCAGCCTGAATGCATTCTCAGTCATCAGCTTGTCTCTCCTGTATCTCAAGGATCGGGCCGCCTTTCATTGATTGGTGTCCAATGTCACAAAATCTCCCATTTTACCAAATGCTCCATTTCAAATGAATCAAAATGATAAAAAAATTAAAACTCTCTTTGTAGTCGCACCAGCCCTGTTTATCTGTCCTGCGTAACTGGAGGTTACATGACTAGACAGAGCAGGTCTAGGGAGGTTCCATAGGCTTTCTCGTCTCATCAGGCTGTAAGATCTTGTCACTCAAAGTCAGTGCACCATGCTAATTAGAAGGCTGTTGTTTGTTTTTGCTCTTTTACTCTTTTGGGGGGCCTGTCACCCAGCTTCCAAATAAATCACACACGGAGGCTTATTCTTACTTATGAATGCCCGGCCTTAGCTTGGCTTAGTTTCTAGCCAGCCTTCCTTAACTTAATTTATCTCATCTGCCTTTTGCCTCTGGATTTTTCCTGTTCTCTTACTTCTGTAAATCTTACTCTTTCTCCATGGCTGGCCCCTGATGTCCTCCTCCTTCTCTGGCTTCTAGATCTCTCCTCACAGATTTCTCCTTCTATATATTCTCTCTGCCTGCCAGCCCTGCCTATCCTTTCTTCTGCCTTGCTATTGGCCATTCGGTTCTTTATTAAACCATCAGGTGTTTTACACAGGCAAAGAATCACAGCTTCACAGAGTTAAACAAATGCAACATAAACAAAAGTAACACACCTTAAAATAATATTCCCCAATAGAAGGCCACCCACATTTTTTACCTCCAAGTTTCTCCATCTACTCATTGATAAAACAGAGGTGGAAATAGTCTCTATGATGTCCAGTTGTAGTGAGGTGGGAGCAATGAATATGCACAGAGTGCTGGAACTGAACCTCGTACACAGTGAGCTCTTGTTACTGTGTCCTTACATCTTAAAGTGGTAGGTCTAGCTTTGTGTGTGAGTGTATGTGCATGAGTTCATTTGTGTGTGGTATGTGTATATGAGTATGAATGCATATGTGTGTGCATGTATTTGCATGTGTGTATATGTGTGTGTATAAATGTATGTGTGTGTGACGAATATGTGTGTGCATGCATGTGTGTATGCTTGCATTTGTGTGTGATGCATGAATGAGTTTGAATGTATGTGCACATGTGCATGTATTTGCATGTGTTTATGTGTGTATGTGTGTGTGCATGCATATGTGAGTGTTTGGGAATCATCACTCTTGTACATTACTAATGTTGGATCTTCACCTGTAGATGTAGATCACAGAAGTAAGAAAAAAAGATTGTGAAGGGACAGAGGATAAGGCTGGTCCTTCATATTTGCTTTAACTTCATGAGGTTGATGCTGCTCTGCCCGGAAGTACTTCAAGGTGGTCCTTTTTGATGTTGTTGTTAAAATGTATTTTATTAATCTTGAGGATTTCATACATGCATGTAATATATTTTGAACATATTGATTCTCCCACCTCTTACCCTAATTCATTCCAGACCCACTTTATACCCCTTACCTGCCTCCCAACTTCATATCATTTTTCAAATTTTTTTTATAACTCAGTGCATCTGATTTGTGCTGCTTATATATTCATGAGAGTGGGGTCCTCCACTAGAGTGTGTGGCACACCTACCTAGGACCAAAGCCATAAAGAAAACTGACTGTCCCTCCCCCAGAATCCATCAGCTGTCAGTTGCTCCTCCCCCTCCACGTTGTAATGCTGACTGGTATGATCTCGTTCATGTCTTGTGCAGGCAACCACAGCTGCGGTGAGTTCACTGGTCATTGGTTCTGTCATGTTCAGGAGACACCATTTTGCCTCACGGGAAGGTTTTTTTTTTTTTTTTTTATAAAAAAGGAAATGTTTCTCACTCTTAGTTTGAATTATTGTAATGTAAATATAGCAGAGGCTTTGAGGTTTTGAAGATTAGAGAAGATATTTTGATTTTGACTGGTTTAGGATATGCTGTTGAAGCTGTTCTTAGGCGTCCTGGCAGGAGTGTCTTTCAATGTCATCACACCTCAGTTTTTATGTCTGGAAGGGGAGGAATACACAGGTGATGTGTGTAAATTAAACACCATGAAGATGAAGTATAAAACATGAGTCCTTCCTTCCTTCCTTTGTTTATTCCTACCTCTTCTCGTCTTTCACCATCCCTTGCACAGCTATGAGTGTGTGCATGTGGAGAGAGGACATTTGCGGCCGTGCTGGCCTGGTGGTGTTGAAAAGGTCCAGTAGAAAGCTCACTAGCCACTGGCTCCTCTAGTGCCGACTTTGCAGCCTGAGACCCCTCATCACCATTGTCCTTGTGCAATGAATTGAATTAGCAAGAGTTTTAGTTTTTATTTGAAAACAAATTACATCTTATTAGATACTTGGATGTAGTGTGAGAAGAATAGGTGTTCTGGGTAAGATCAGCATATGTCTAAGCTGAAGGAAGTCCTGAGTACCAGACTTTCTAAACTCACTTTGGAGTACCCCTGCTTTGCGTTGAGTGGGACTCAGAGGACATCTGAGAGTCAGGAAGTGTGGTTTTCCAGACAGTGTCTCACTTATGGCTAAGCAGTTCAGAGCAAGTGTCTGTTGGTGTTGAGTTTTATAAAACTGAATTAGATGAGGTCGGCACGTTCAGGTATGACCACAGACAGAAGTGAATTAGAATAAGCACCATGCAGATTCTTTACTACGTTGCTTCTTCTGCTACATAAAGTATTCCTTTTTAGCAGTTGTTTCAGAAGGGCTTTTAAGGTAAGAAGAGAGAGGATTTTCCATGGAACTTGCTGTGGAAAATAAGATAGAACATAGACTAATGCAGGTTCCTAGTGGGCAGATGGTGGGTATTTGGCTCCTGTTTGCATGCCAGGCTTTCAGCTTGGCCCTGGTGGAAGACACAGGAGCAGAGGTCACAGTGTAGAAGGGAAAATGTCACATGACCTTTGATGCTCTAAGGTGGAGGAAGAAACTAGCTTGCAATTGTGTGTGGCTAAAGTCAGGAGAATGCTCAAGAAATATTTTTTTCTTCCTGTGTGACCTGAGGAAGAGGCGGGTGGAATCTGATAAGAATCAAACATACGCTTCCTGTGTGCAGAACACACTTGTGTAGTCATCGTTTTCACAAATGGTGCTGAAGGCTGAACCATAGCTCTTAATGCTTAGAAAAATCTGAGGAGAATGGAGCTACCCAAAGGGTTTGTTTAATGTCGATCTTCCAGATTCCCCGACATCCACTGTTGCCCAAGTCTGAATTGTTTTTTCTGTTGATTGGATATGCCTACTCACTAATTACCTCTGGGAACACTTACAAGTCAACCTCACTTTGAGTGGAGTGATTTAGTATAACTTTGCATTTAATCAATTAGTGGAGTGATTCAATTCACATGCCGGGTGCCTCCCAAATATAGGTGTTTTTGATCTTGCCAAATAAAAAGTCAAGCAAGCTGCAATTGAGTGGGTTTTCAAGTCCCTCTCTGGGCCAAATTAACACCTGCATTGTATTGTTCTAGAAAATAGTTAAATGGCCATGTGAGTAGATGTATGTCATAGAACAAATAAACTCCGTGTTTATTCCCTAAATCTGCAGTCCCAACATCCACATTGAACTCTATTCTCTCAATCACGCTTCTTTCCCCATCAAATAGTACAAGGAAAGCAGAGGCAGAGGGTGAGTGCAACATGACCAAGACTCTTTGGAGCCTTTAGCTGGAGGAGCTAACTGCTGAAGAACAAACTGACCTAGGGCAACCAGTTAAGACCACATAGAATTTGCAGCCTCTTGGGGTGTTGGGTAATGGGAAGGTACTTTAAGACTTGTTTAGATAACCAACTTGTTTAGAAGAGAAAAATAAATTTTAATGTTCATTGGTAATGTTCATTAGTCTTACCGTCAGGATATTTCCTAGAAAATACACATTTTCCCATTAAGAAGATACACAGCAAATGTCTACTGTGTGCTAAGCACTCTTCAAAACACGATGGATACTGTAGTGAAGAAATAAGAAAAGAGGAACTGTGGGGATGCTCAGGAGATACAGCACATCCTGTGCAGGTATGAGCACTGTGATTCCCAGTCTTAGAGCCACTAAAAGATGAGTCAGCCTGTGATCCCAGCACTCAGCCTGTGATCCCAGCACTCAGCCTGTGATCCCAGCACTCAGCCTGTGATCCCAGCACTCAGCCTGTGATCCTTGCACTCAGCCTGTGATCCCAGCACTCAGCCTGTGATCCCAGCATTCAGGAGGCAGAGACATATGCTCCCTGGTAAGCTGGCTAGTTAGATAACCCAAATTGGTAAGCTCTAGGTTTGGTGAGAGACCTGGTCTCAGTAAACAAAGTGGAGAACAAATGATACAGATACCTGACATCAACTTCCAGTCTCCACATGCTCATACATCAATACACACATTTCACATTGAGGTATGTATGCATAGTCATGTATACATAGCCAAGAAAATGAAAAAGTAAACAAGAAAAAAATGCAAATAAATAACTGTAAAGTATGTTTCTTCTAGATAACTTAAAATTCATACATTTAAATTCAGGAAAATATTTATACTTTGTTTCCTCTCATGGAGTATATATTTATACTGATCTGTTATGTTTTTTTTTTAATTAAAAATTTATTTTTGTGTGTGCATGTGTATATGTGTGCATATGTGCATACAGTGTCTGAGGAGGCATTGGATCTTGTTTTGGTCAATTGTAAGCCATCATGTGTGTGCTGGAAATTGAACCTTGGTCTTAATTGCTGATCCAGCTCTTCACTTTCAATTTGTTTAATTATTTAATTCTTAGTAAAAGTGGGTGTATGTCATCTGGACTGGGCTTTTATTTCTTTTGAGACAAAGTTTCACTGTGTAGTCCTGGTTGGCCGGGAACTCCCTGTGAACACCAGGCTGACCTAGAACTCACAGAGATCCGCCTGCCTCTGCCTCCCAAGTGATGGGATTAAAGCTGTGTGCCAGTACACCTGGCACTGGATTGGAATTTTTTTTTTAAGAAATCATTTCAACTATTAAATTTGTCACTATTTACAATCTTAAAAGTTAGGCTCTGTCTCAGTTACTGTTATATTGCTGTGAAGAGACACTATCACCAAGGCAACAATTATAAAAGAAAGCATTTAGTTGGGGGATTGCTTATAATTTTAGAAGTTTAGTCCATAATTGTCATGGCAGAAAGCAGACTGGCATGGCACTTGATCAGTAACTGCGAGCTTTATATCCTAATCAGCAAGGCAGCAGGGGTAGGAGTGGGGAGAAGATAAGGCTGGGTCTGGGGTAGGCCTTTGAAATTTTAAGCCAACCTTCATTTGATACACCCTTTCTAACAAGGCCATACCTCCTAATCCTTCCCAAACTGTTCCACATCAAGCGTCCAAATGTATGAGCCTATGGGGGTCTGTAGGCAGACTCTTCTTTCCAGCTTGCCAGTTCCCAAATAACCAACACAGAGACTTAATGCTAATTATAAATGCTCGGCCAATAGCTTAGGCTTGTTACTAACTAGCTCTTACAACTTAAACCAACCCATTTATATTAGTCTACATTCTCCCACATGGCATTACCTCCCTTTCATCTTTCACCTCTGTCTCTTCTTCATATCTCGCTGGCAACTCCTCTGACTCAGTCTTCCTTCTTTCCAGCATTCTCTCTGCCCCGAAAATCCTGCCTAGCCATTGGCCAACCAGCTTTTTATTAACAATAAGAGCAATACATATTTGCAGTGCACAAAGACTGTTCCACAGCAGGGGCCATTCTCCTTCAAACCACCACAGGCTTGTACACTGCCTTGTAGGCATGTACTATTTTCATATTCATAGTCCAGATGAGAAGAAGTTCCCTTGACCATACATTAGCTGATGTGGTAGATAAAGGATTTAACTCAAGCACTGATGCCTGCAGGTTGTGTCTTAGCTCCACTCCATTCATAGCTATTTTCTGTGTTTCATGAGATTGGAAATAAATTTCTAAGTTTAACATGATGGAGATAGGGCTTTTCTGGAGTCTCCAAAGAACTTCTGCCAAGATACCATGTGACAGGGGTTTTAAATCAACCAGGGCAGATGGTGGTCTTGTCAGTTGGTGAATTCTACTTAATAGAATTTTTATGGTTTTCCTAGTTGGCAGTGCTGGAGATGAAGATTTGGCAACCAGAGTGGCTGATAAAAGGCAAAATGAACCAGGAATCTGAGTTTTTATAGGTTAGAATGTATCCTCTATGGCCACTTGACCAGGGGAGAGTGTTGTGGAGTTAGATCTACTGTTGCCACAGTGCTCTTTGATAGATGCTGTAATTCTTCTTTTTCTTCTTGATTCCATGTCCATTAAAAGGTATTTTTAAAAATTATTCTCTTTTATTTTTAATTATGTGTATGTATATGTGTCAGTATATGTGGGTATGTGTGCATGAGTGCAGGTGTCTGTGGAGCCAGAAGTGTTCAGGTCCTCCTGGAACTGTGGTTGCAGATGGTTGTGAGCAGCTGGATGTGAGTGTTGGGCACTGAACTGACCACAGAGATATCTCTCCTGTCCCACAAATGCTCTGATTCTTTTTTTTTAATTCTTAAAAAAAAAAAACAAGTCCTTTGCCTACATGTGTGTATGTGCCTTGTACCCATGGAGACCAGAGGAGGGCATTGGATCCCCCAGAATCAGAGTTACAGATGGTTGTGAGCCTCGATGTGGGTTCTGAGAGTTGAACCCAGGTCCCTTTCAAGAGCAGTCAGTGCTCATAACCACTGACTTATCTCATCAGCTCCAAATGATCTGATTCTTAATTGGGACTTATTCTTAACACATTGGGACTGGATTCTTTTCTGTGGGAACACATCCCTAGAATTACAATGGAAATCAGTAGGAAAATATTATTTTATATGCAAATAATTTATTTAAATATGGCTTTTCTTGGATGAAGCCAATGTATGAAGTAAAGCCGAGATGTAGTAATAACTAGGCTGGCTCCATCCTCAAGCTTACGGTCCACTGAACAAACAGTGTGATAACTTGGAGTAGCAGCGCAGAAGTGGCCCTGTGCCTGAAACCAGGTTGAGTCTGGGCTCTTCACAGCTGACTCATGGGTCTATCACTTAACTTCTCCCCACGCCACTCTTTAAAGATTTTAGTTTCGCGGGGGACTATTTTGCAAAGGAATAGGATGATATTAAGCAACAAGCTCTTGTTGTCTCTCAGTGTCCCCAAGTGTCAAAACTTGGTCATGTTTGGCCATGTTCCAGTAGATGCCACATCCAAGAACATATGGGCAGCACAAATTGGACTTCATGAGTTTAAGAAAAAAAAAGACACAAAGTTGGATGGGAAGGGAAGGGGTGGAACTGGGAGGGGTTGGGGGAGGGGGAAATATGATCAAAATATATGCACTTCTCAAAGAGCTAATAAAAACATTGCCAAAAAAAAACCCCATTAAGATTAGCCGTAGGCCTGGGTGTGTGGCTGGGTTGGTAGGGTACTTCTTGAGTGTGCAGGAAGCCTCTGTTTGATCAGAAGCATCAAATAAACTGAATGCAACAGGTGTTGTGGTGCATGCCTGTAATCCCAGCACTTGGGAAGCGGGGGCAGCAGGATCAGGAGGCTAGCCTTGGATACATGAAACCTGGCTTTCAAACAGTAATAACCAAGTAGTAATCAATTCTGTAAGAGGACTCTCAGTTCTCTTTCAGGCTTCTTAGAGGGCATACTAGTATGCTGATGAATATTCAAAACTTACTTTGGGGTGGGAGGTGTGGATAGCTCAGGGACTGAAAGACAGGCCTGGAGTGGGGACCCAGAGACTGGGAGATTCTGGGTCTCAGAGACTAGTTTGTCTAGCTAATTGGAGAGCTTCAGATTCAGTAAGAGACCTAGTCTAACCCTCTGCCCCCAAATAACCCCAAACCAAAATCCAGAAAACAGAAAAAGAAAGCAAGGTTGAGATAATTGAGAAAAGACTCTCTGAGGCCAGCCTGTGGCTTCTACATAGCTCTGCATGGACCAGCACATCTGCACACCCCACACCCCTCCTCATGCATACTCTGCATATGTCCATACACAAACTCTGTGTACGTGTGTGCACCTATCTATTATCACATTTGTGTATTTATATATGTGCATATTCCAGGAATATAATAGGGAGGGCACATATATTTTGGCTAAATGTCTAGCCCTTGGTACCATGTTGCCAGGTTCCAGCCCCCACTCTGACTCTTGCTAGCTGTGTAGTCCAGGAAAATTTAAACTTTGCTTTTTTATTTTCATATGGGCAAGTAAGACACTTGCCTCACAGTGCTGTTCTGTGGATGAAGCTGGCTGACCCCCAAAGCATTATGTTTCCTACATAGGAAGCCTCAGTAAATGTCAGCTGTTGTATTCAATGGATTCTAAGATTATGTAAATGGTATAGTATGGTCTTTCTGAAACTCTTACATTCTTTTCATAGCGTGCAGATAGGGTTTGCTGAACTGCTGCATGACACTACAAGGCATTTATTTGTTTTTCATTGATGAAAAGTTGGCTTGGTTCAGATGTTTGACAGGGAGCCTTACAATGTACATCTTTGGATATACCTCCTCATTCATATCTCACATCCTTTTTCTTTTCACCTTTTATTAGTTTTTGAAAAATTAGTATACAGAGTACTAGGTTTCATTATGACTTCCCTGCTTTCCTTCCTTCCTTCCTTCCTTCCTTCCTTCCTTCCTTCCTTCCTTCCTTCCTTTTTTCCTATAATGTTTATTTGTTTTATATTATGTGTACATGTGTGTGTGCCTGAGTGTATGTATGTGCCCCCTGTACATGCAGGTGTTCTCCAAGACAGAAGAGAGCATTGCATCTGCTGGATCCAGAGTTACCGGCAGTTGTGACCTGTCATGTGGAAGATGACCTGAGTCCTCTGCAAGAGTAGAAGGCTCTTGCTGGGCCTGGTGGTACACATCTGTAATCCCAGCATTTAGAGGCAGAACAGGGATCTCTGTGAGTTCAAGGCTATCCTGGTCTACATAGGGAGTTCCAGGGCAGCCAGGGTAACATAATAGAGAGACCCTGTCTCAAAACAGCAACAACAAATAATGGAAATGCTCTTACCTGCTGGGATAGCCCTCCAGCCTCTCATTATGGCCTTTTCAGAATGCTTTGTTCTTGTTGATCTCAGCCCCTCCACCCCACAAGCCCTGCCCCTCCTGCTGGCCCGTTCCTCTCCCCACTACCCCCTCTTCTGCTGTCATATTCTGTTAGCCTCTCGCTCCCATCCCCAGCCTTCCCATAAGACTTTTTTCCTCCTTCTCTTCTAGGCTCTAGATTTACGACCTATACCACCTCCCCACACATATAAAAGTTAAAATCTAGAATGTGTGTAAGAAGAAAATGAAGTACTTGTGTTCCTGAATCTGATATATTTACTACAATGATTTCTTGATCCATCCATATCCCTGCAAATGTTATGATTTCGTTTTTCTTTATGGATGAATTAAATCCCATCCCATATATGTAATACATTTTCCTTATCCATTCATCTGCTGATGGACATCTAGGCTGGTTCCATTTCCTAGCTATTGTGAACAGAGCAGTAAAGAACATGGGTGTGCTGGTCGCTCCATGGTGGGGCTTAGAGTCCTTTGTGCATATGCCTGGGCACAGTAGTTCTGTTTTCAGTGTTTTGAGGAGCCTGCACACTGATATTTATAGTCTATGCCAGTCTATACTCCCACAAACATCAGATAAGGACTCCTCTTTCCCTACATTCTCATCAGCATTTGTTGTTTGTTTTGTTGATGTTAGCGATCCTGAGGAATCTCAAAGATGTTTTACTTCATATGTCCCTGATGGCCAAGGAAAATGAGAGTTCTTACAACTTTAAGAAACTTGTCTCACTGTAGAGAACATTATTTAGGGGAATCCCCAATTGCCCAATAGCCCATAATAAATCTGGTTCTATGCCTGATCACGCTCAGAGATGGGGAGAGCAAATGCTTCCCTTGTAGGGCTCCAGGGAACTAATCTCAGTGAAGGCTGATTCTGATTGGATGCAGTGCTCGTCCATGGCTACCCAGCACCCTAGGTTCACTGACCCTCTTCTTGTTCCCTGGGTACTCTGAGACTCCCCCGAGTCCATGCTATCACCCCACTGTGTTTCTTCACTTTCTAGTCTGTCTCTGAGACTCCCCCCAGCCCATGCTATCACCCCACTGTGTCTCTTCACTTTCTAGTCTGTCTCTGAGACTCCCCCCAGCCCATGCTATCACCCCACTGTGTCTCTTCACTTTCTAGTCTGTCTCCTCCTCAGACTTTGCTGTTGGCACAATAGTCACTCCTCACAGTGGCCCTGGGAACATCTTACTTGGAGGGCCTTCTGCTTTGTTGCCAGTCACTTTTGTTTGGCTCTTCAGAATTCTTATCATGAGCTGAAATTACACATTTCTATTTTTTTTTAACTTTCATTTCTCCCCCTAGGAAATCATGGATAAGTCTGTATTAGTCAGGGTCCTCTAACGTAACAGAACCGATAGGATTTTATATATATGTATATATATGGGATTTGCTTGAGTGGCTTACAGGCTGTGGTCTGAGCAGTCCTACGATGGCTATCTCCTGACAGAAAACCCAAGGATTCCACATTGGTTCAGTCCATGAGCCTGGATGTCTCAGCAGTCCTATTCTTATGCTGCAGTCTCTCAGAATTCCTAGAGAACTCCTAGTCTTCAGTCTACAGTGGAATCCCGAAGAAGTAGGTTCTAACTCCAGTGAAGGAATGCCTCAGCAGCAGGCTAGACAGACTTCCAGAGAGAGTGAAGGCTGGCAGCAAACAAGCAAAACTCTACTTTCCATGTCCTTTCGTGTAGGCTGCCACCAGGAGGTGTGGCCCAGATTTAGGGAGGGTCTTGTACCTCACATGATCCAATCAGAAAATCCTGCACGGGTTATATCTATCTAGCAGCTTGGGGTTTATTCGATTCTAGATAAAGTCAACTTGACTAAGCTAACAACCAAGATTAGCCATCGCAAAGTCCATGACTATTTTCTTTTCTGCCTTATATCAGTTTCCAGACTATTGCCTAGCCCGTATAGTTGGTATTTAAGGAAGATTTGTTCAGGTAATCAATAAAGTTTCAATTTTCTGTGTCTTAGTTAGGTTTCTATTGCTGTGATGAGACACCATGACCAAAAGCTTGGGAGGAAAGGATTTATTTTACTCCCCATTCCCAGGTTAGCACTCCGTTCCTGAGGGAAGTCAGGGCAGGAACTCAAGGCAGGAACTTGGAGGCAGAGGCCATGGAAGAGTGTTATGTACTGACTTGCTCAGCTTGCTTTCTTACACAACTCACAACTCGGTCCACCTCTCCAGAGGTGGCACCATCCACAATTAGTTGGTTCCTCTACGTCAGTCATTATTCCCTACACATTTGCCTACAGGTCAATCTTATAGAGACATTCTCAATTCAGAGTTTTTATTCCAAGTGACTCCATTTTATGTCAAGTTGACATAAAACTAATGAACACAACTTGGGACCTCTGTGAAGAAGTCTAAAGTTCTTTGGTAGGGAGATCTGTAGACAGCTTTCCAGGCCCTCTCCTTCCTTTCCCTGGTTGCTTAGGTGGATCCTGCCAGGATTCTTCTCTGAGCTCTCCATCGCTGCCCCTTGCTGGTTGATAGTTTCTGTCCCTGATGGTGTTGGCTGTCACAAGCTGAATGGGATACTTCCAATGTGGTCTGACCAGAACATGGCAGACTGCCCTCTCTTTGTTCACGTTCCCTGGTTCCTATTTGTGCAGCCAGGTCACTGTATTAATTATGATGAACTCGCCGTGGACCAAGCCCCTGCAGGTCACTGTATTAATTATGATGAACTCGCTGTGGACCAAACCCCTGCAGAGGTTTGTTTGTTTCTCTCTGGTTTCTCTGAGCTCTCCCCCTCTCCCTTCTCCATATTATGCGGTTGTTTTTGAGCCACGTTTATGTCCTTATGTTCATTACCATTAAATTTCATTGCCAACCATAAAAGGAGAGGGTAGGATTAAATCACCAAGGTCACTTGCTGCTTTTCAAAATAAAATCAGTTAGTGCACTAGGAACTTTCTGTGATGATAGGAGGGCTGTACACTCTCCAGCCCTGTGGCTCAAGCCATATGTGGGTACTGAGCCCTTCAGTGGACAAGTGAAACCAAGGAGCTGGGCTTTAAGCTGCTTTAATTATTTTGAGGTTAAATTAGGTAACCATCAATAGTTACTGAATCAGACAATACCATTCTAAGTAAAATAATTAGACATCCAAGAGCCAGTGAGGCCTGCATGGAACATGGGGACAGATCACAAAGCTGAATTGGTGGGCTGTTCCGGGCTAGGAATAATTTATTCACTGCTTTAACAGATTTTCCTCTTTACATCCTTTTATCAAGCAGTCATGTGCTCTCTAGAGTTCTAGTTATTGAGGATACAGCTTTGAAGAAGTCTCATTTGATGGATGCCTTCACAGGGGTCCTTGTCTGTTGCTGTGGCCCTCAGGCCTGGCTGTATATTTGAATCAATTGGGGAACTTAAACAAATTCTGGTGATAGGACTGGGGGTATATGTAGCTCAATAGTAGAGGTCTTGCCTAGCATGTGCAAGGCCCTGGGGTTGATATCCAGTGCTCCTCTAGCCCCCTACATTTTGATGCTGTGTCTTTACACCAAAGACTGTCCTTCATATGATCTACTGTGGATTTTTATAGTCTGGGAAAGCTCCACTGTTGACCTAATCAACAATCAGGGTTAAGAAGTCTTTTCTTTTAGGGAAAGGGAGGCTCCTTTTTGATAAACAGCTGGGGAGAATAACACTTGGAGTTCTACTTTGAGGGAGAAATTTTCTGCATATTAAAAAAATATTCCACTTGATAGCCTGATGTGGCTTTGTCATCCATCCCCAACAGGGAAAGACAAATGGCATGGAACTTGGTGAACCATGAAATCAATCACATGGACTTATTTGTGGGGTAATGATGTGAAACCGGCAAACACTTAATAAAGATAAGTTATGAGTGTTGAGTGTGTTCTCCTGGCACAAATTCATGATGAGTTTTCAGATGGGATTTTAATCCCCAGCATTTTTCATCGATTGTTCTAACCAGTCTAGAACCTTGTGACTCTAGAACTCAACGTCCATGGCATGAGAAGAATTAAGATCTGGACATTTGTGAGGTGCACACAGTACTGACTTACATCCTCCAATAAGGGGGAGGTTGATGGCTGTGCCATTCAGTATAGAGTGGGCTTTACTGTTACTAATAACAAGGGCTGAATCTCTATGTGGGTTATGAGGCATCTGAGGCCCTGGAACGAGCTTGCAGAACATCCTTTGTGTCCCTCGTTACTGTGGCAGAGCATCAGGGGACTTGAAACCTTTTTCTAGAAGCATACTGCTTTTATGTGAAGAAACTTCTGTGGCCAGCCAAAGAGGCAGTCTCCCCCAGGAAAAGAAGGAAATATTTGTGAATGACACCTCTTATTATGATCTTCTCTTTTCATTGCAAATAATTTATTCTATCTCTTTTCAACCCAAAATAAACCCTTCCTCTGTTTCTATCTAGAGACACTGTACAAAAATCTTATTAATCATGATGAGAGGGAACGAGGCCCAAGATCCAGTGATGGGGTAACATGATGTGTATTTGACTCTTTTACTTTAATTACTCAGATGCCTATCAACTAACATAACAAATCATCTTTTATTTATTTATTTTTGGAAAAGGAGAAGGATGTTTGGAGATTCAATGGGACAGATGTAAAGTCCCCTTTCCTTAGGGGTTAGTCAGCTTTTGATTACTTTGGGAAGTATCTGAGAAAATAGATTTATGAAGGGAAAAGATTCCTTTTGGCTCAGTGTTGGAAATTCCAGTCTGTGATCAGCTGGACTTATTATTCTGGGTCCGTGGTAAAGCCCGTGGTGAAGCAGGCCATTATGGACAGGGAGCATGACAGCATAAAAAGGCTGACCTCATGGCCCAGAAACAGAGAAGGGGGGTTGGTAGAGAGAGAGAGAGAGGGGGAAAGGAGAAGGAGGAAGATGGGTTCAAGTACACAGTGCCCTTCAAGGATCTTCTCTCAGTGATCTAAAGACCTATCGTGAATCTCCATCTCCTAAGGTACTCGCCTTTTCCAAAAGCTCCACACTGGAGTGACCTTTGGGTCAGTTAGGACCTAAGACAATGGTTCTCAGCCTGTGGGTCACAACCCCTTTGGGGGTCAAATGACCCTTTCACAGAGGTCATATATTAGATATTCTGCATATTAGATGTCTACATTACGATTCATAACAGTAGCAAAATTACAGTTATGAAGTATTAACATAATAATCTTATGGTTGGGGGTCACCACAACATGAGGAACTGTGTTAAAGGGTCGTGGCATTAGGAAGGTTGAGAACCACTGATCTAAGATCTATCAGGGAGCTCACACATCCTTTTGCTTCCCAGAAGTAGATCTTCGGTTTCCCTTCTGTGGGCGGAGGGGAGATTCTCCCTTTCCTATCATACCCCGTTGTAGCTGAAAAATTGTCAATCCACTTTTGACTTTGACCTTGACCCGTGTGACTTTGTTCTTGGAACTCTCTGAGTAGGAGCGATGAGGGAAATGAAGAAAGGAGAGACACATAAACGCATGCCCAGGTTGGGACTGTGCTCTCTGGAGGAGGACACCTTCTATCCCTGTACCTTGGAACCTCAGAGTGTTTGTTATTTACGGCATAGGGGAAGAGGTTAGCTAGTGTTGGTAGGAGGTCTCTGTAGGTGAGTGGTCTCAGGCTGTAGATGTTCAGGAGCAGAAAGCTGCAGTTGCCAGCTGTAGTACACACTGGTCACTTGCTTGCACTCAGATTTGGAGGAGAGCTGGGCTGTTCCCCTGAGCCTGGCCCATACAGGGAACAGCTTTGCCACTTTCCCATGGGTCTGAGGCTTCGGTCTTTGCTACTGCTGTGCCCATTTCAACAACACACATTTATTCAGGAGTTTACTCACCCAGGGCTTCCTCTACTATCCACAGAGCTTGGGGAATAGTTTGTTTCCTACAGTCACAATTACTTGTAATAAAAAATAACTATGACTCTTTGTTTATAAAAAAGTAAAATTTGGTCCTTTTTTTTTAATCATTTAAAAAAACTCTAATTAGTTTTTTATACCGAGAACCACACTCATAATTCATATTGATTACCTTGAATCTATGGGGGTTTCATGAAGACTCAGAACCCCACTTTCCTTTCTCCGTATTTTCCACTGAAAGGATTCACTGGTACTTTTAAAATGTGTTCAGATGTTTTAACAATGGGTAGGTCATCTGACCTCTTGATTTAATCTTTGCCTTGAGGCTGAGTTTTAATTGGTTTGTTCAGAGTCCATCTCGATTTTGTCTTTTATTGTTGAGGATGAGAAAGACTTGTCTCTTTCAACCCTACAAGCCCTGGAATTTCATGGTTCTTTATTCTCTTTTCATTTCCATTTACAAGGAAGCCGGTGCTTTTCTGTTCTCATGTCGCATCAGTATGGGAAGGAGTCTGTGACAAAACACTGCAGACAGGTGTCCTAAGCCACAGAAATTATTGTCGGTTCTAGACAATAGAAGTCCAAAATTAGAGAGCGTGGGGGACTAGTTCATTCTGAGGGCTGTGAGGGAAGAGTCCTCTGGGTGTCTCTTGTTAGCTTGTGAACAGCAGTCCTCTTCCATGTTTCTTTCCCCACTCCTCTGCCTGTATACTTCTGTCAGATCCCAGTACCAAAGCCAAAGTCCCTTTTCAATGACCCTTTGCTCTTGTCTTCTCACCGTCACCCTATGTTTACAATCTTCCTGAACTTCCTGAAGACTATGAAAATACTCCGTTGTGTTCTTCTGTCCCCCATGGTGATTCGACAGCCTGCTTTTCCTGTACTGAAATTTCCTTTGATAAGAAACTAGTCATACATGGGTTACAACTTCCTTAATAATCTAATTTTAGTTTCATTAACACCTTATTCCCCAATAAGGCAATATTCTGAAGGAATGATGGGTTAATTCCTCAACACAAGGTACAAATAGGGAAAGGGGAGGCAAATTCAACAAACAACATGTCTTTTTATCCCTGTCCTTGTCAAATCCAGCTAATGATAACTATTGCTACCTGACTTTCTGTTTTCCAAGCTTATCAGATACATTTCTCTCTTCCTATTTACTTCAGATGACAGCTTTACCAAATGTCCTATGTTTGTAAAATATGAATTAATAGCAACCAAGCTTTCAATAATACTTTCTTTTCTGGTCCTTGTCTGGCTTCAGAAACAAAAGCTACACATATCCTTAGTTTGTTAAATGTCGTGGTGACACCCCACTTCTTGTACCAGTTTCTGTATCAGCACAAAGGCTGGGGTGTTGTGATGCGCATTCTAAGGTATCAGTGGTACACAGAGTCAAAAGCTTACTTCTTGCTCATGACATATGTCCTCTATGAATTTATTACCTTTGTCCTTCACATTTTCCTGCCTCTAGACCCAGTGTGATGGTTGTCAGGAAGGTGAAACAGAAATTTGCTGTAGAGAATTGTACCCGCTTAAATCCACCATTTACATTTTAAGACCTGTCCTCGGGCTCCGAAAGCCACAGTCTCTAAGTGGTACATGCCACTTCTCCTCCAGTTTCATTGGCTAAAGAAGCTATAGGGCCAAACAAGACCTAGGTAAAAGGAGACAGATACCATATTTTGGTTCAGGGAGTGTCTGGAGGTGTTCGCCAGCACAGTGAGTAACAGTTTAGCACATGAGACAATTTTCATTTTATTTTTTCAAAGACTTCAGGTAGATAATAGACTGAAGTAAAAGTAGCTGAGGTAAAAGAAGAGAAAGATTCTCTTTTGGTACCAGGATCTGACTGGAGTTACATCTAGAGGAATGCATTTTTTTTTTTGTTAGAGACCTTACATATTATAGGGCTGGAAGAGTCTGTGGAGAGGGCATAGTTGATGTAGTAGACTGTTTTCCAAAACTTCATATTGCAGTTCTACACTTAGCTGCATGACCTTTGTCAAAGTATGTGACATCTCTGATATTCTGTTTCTTACCTATCTGGCAGGACAGAGGTATTATCTTTGTCTCTGGACTATTTTGAATGTATTGTCCATCCAAGTAGTTGTGTGACTTCTAAAAGTTACTTACACAGTGCTCCTCAGCAACCACAATCTCTAGAGACTTCTCACTTGCAGATCATGTCAGCTGATGGTAGGACCCTCTGAAAACACAACCACTTCTTTAGTTTCCCAATTTACAGATGAGGAAACTGTTGCTTAGAATAGATCAGAATTCATTTAACATTATAAACCTTATTGGTTCTATAAGCAGAATTAGAATCTGTGTTTCATAGGAGTTAGTTTTGACATTTCTTAACCCTCAGATTATCAGCTCAACTCTAGTTCATTCCTGTCTACCTATCCATCCACCTTTACATCCATCCACCTGCTCACTCATCCATCCACCCACCCACTCATTCATCTATTCGTCCACCCATCTACCCACTCATCCATTCATCCACCCCATCACCCATCTAGCCACACATCCACCCATTCATCAATCCAACAATTCATCTATCATCTATTTATCCATCCATCCATCCATCCATCCATCCATCCATCCATCCATCCATCCATTTCTGTGCTTCATTGTATCTGATGCTATTCTCAACTGGTCACTTTCCACAAACAATGGCTGAAGAATCTGAGTTTTATCTTTTGCCCAACCTTATGTTCTTCTCTGCTGTTTTGGTTGGGAAGGCAAGCTGTCTGTGGAGCTCAGCCAACAGGGAGGAAATTGGAAACACTCGGGATGCCGGATGGATGGAATGGCTAAGGTTGTCTAGGCCAAAGGCAAAGGATAGCAGCTGTTCCATCTCTGGATTGTGCTCCAATGTATTGGCAGCAATTCTGAAATATAAAGAGAGGATGGGGTCCAAAGGGGGGCACCTGGCTTCTCTGAATCCTGAAGGACCTTAGGTGAAGCATCTTTACTGATAGATCAATCATCAGTGAGGCCTGGTGTAGAAACTGTGATGAATTACTGGCAGGCTCAAGTTCTCTCCTTTAGGAAATAAATAAACATGTAGTTGGAAATAAGTAAACACATAAGAGACTATTAATACTACATTATTGAGATGAATAGCTATCAGTATTGTATGAATGTAAAAGAAACCTCTTGTGCTTCAGAGATCTTATGTGAAGTCGATGGAAAAGCAACATTACATGAAAATGTTATGTGTATATTTTTCTGAGGAAATTCTTTGTAACTATCATCTAGAGATGCGACAGAGCACATATGTAGTCATTTGGAAGTTTACTCTTCAGAGCATTCCTGCTTTTCTAACGGGAAAGTCGAGATTCAGAGAACCTAAGTGGCAGAATCAATACTTGAGTTCACGCCTCTTTGTCCTCAAACTCTGTGCTTGACCCAACTTGCTATGCAGGCAGTGTTATCGCATTAGGGAAGGGACACCGGGCTGGTAGTGGTTGGTCTATTTTTCTAGCTTTGAATTGTGTGCAGTAGTGGCATGTCACTGTTACTCTGAATAGAAAGTGTGTGGGGAAGACCAGAGAGACAGACCTAGCTGCATAGTTTCTGCTGGGCACCCGGATGTGCAAAATGAAGGTGGTGGCGCAGCTGTCCCAGCTTCCTGTTGGGTGCTTGGACGTCCACGATGAAGGTGGTGGTGAAAGCTGTGCTTGACTTCACACAGTCCATACTTAAGGAAGAGCTTCCTGACTTCCCTAGAGACTTCCCAGTGACTTCCCTAGAGAGGATGAGAGCTCTAGAGCATTCTGACTTGATCTGTCTTAAACAGGGGAGCGCGTGTAAATCTCTGATGGCTTCCTTTGGCCTTCCAGTTTTCTCCCTGGTTCTAAATGTTCCCTCATATGTCTAGAGGTGAGTGGAGGGTTAACTGGTGTGTCTAGTTGTGGAATCTCTAGTATCCTCAGACACAGTCTCAGCAGGGCCTCTGACACCAACACCACTTAACTTTGCTGTTCACCTTGAGAAGTGCAGCTCTTCAGACACCAGAGGAAGTCCGCATCCCCACAAGACACCCAGGGCTTTGGATGCTCAGTGACTGTCTTCACACCTTGACAAGCTGCAAGGTTTTAATGGGCTTCAAGCACTTTGAAGATGACCTAGTGTGGTTCTATTACACAAATTGAGACCACATGGGAAATCATTATGTTGGGTTTGCTTGGCTGAGGGTTACAGCTCAATGAGAGAAGGCGAGAAAGCAGGACTCTGTGGACCTCATGGCCCAAGTCAATTTCTAGCAACAGGAAACTGGAGCTGGGTTAGGTGTGTGCGTAGAGGGAAAATCATTGTGAGGGTCATCTTCAGGGGTGAGGGTGCGTGCTTGGGTTTCATGGGTGTGAATATGGGTTTGAGGGGTGAGAGTGGTGTGTCTGGGTATGGTGCTGTTAGGAATGTGTGTATTAATTAAGATTTGGGTTTGGATTCTATCCTCATCATTCACTAGGTAAATTAGTGTACTCATTTGCATATTTTCTCATCTGTCCAAGAATAATAACAATAAATACTTCACAGGGTCGCTGTAAGGATCACAATACACATTCATGTGTGGAAAATGCAAAGCACATGCCCAGCATTAGCAAATACTGAGCAAATTGCAGCTATAACCATTGTGGTTCCTAGGAGAGTAGGTGTGTGCGCCTTCCTGCACGCACAGATTGGCTTTGTCCACCAGCTGTCTTAGCAGATCCTTACCATGCACAAGCACTGGTGGACTTTCCAACCAGCCTCCCCAGAGAACCGTTTCTGCAGAGGGGACCCTCTGCTGCAGTCTTCTGGGAATCATCCTTTCTAGGATGTGCACTGACTTGTGGGGGGTCTCCCCTTTTTCCCTTTTCTGCTCTTTGGTGGCAGGGGGAGGTACTCTGGAGGAGTGAGTGGTCTGCTCCACAGTGGGTATACCTGCTGCTACCTGGGCCCTGGATACAGGCTCACTGTTTCCTCGCCGTGTTTGTTACTCATGCTCTATGGATCTGAATAAATGGGAGAGGGCTTTGAGTTCCCCTTGTGCTAGGTTCCTTCCTCAGTCCTCACATCAGCCCTGCACAATGGGTATCACATGGTCTCAGTATCACATGGTTCTGAAATGTGGATTCTGCTTTTCGGCATCATGTGTCTTGTTGAAGAAAACCACAACTGTCACCTCAAAGGGGGATAAAGAGAGTTTACTCTGTAGCCACATATGAGTGATCTTGACCTGGGAACATGGATTTAGTCCAGATTCCATGTTCCAATGTGGCAACAGCTTGATGCAGTTTTTATTGTAACAGGACAAAGGAAGTAATAAACTAAGGTATTTTTCAAATACACTGGCAGAAACACAGGGTAGGTGGGCTAAAGTGAAGCAGGGAAATCTTTGATATTGGCCTCAGATGGTATCTGGTGAGAGACTCTTAGCCTTTTGGTTGGTAGAAACTTGTGATCTGTTCAGCTAATCCATTACAAAAGGTTTTTCCTGTTACTAGGATGTTAGAGCAGACACAGAGGTGGCCGAGGAATGGCTGTCCAGGAGCTAAAGATAGTGTGAGAGAAATGGTAATTAGGCTCTGGACCGGCAACATCCCAACCTCTCCACAATCGTTGAGGTCCAACTCAGTCCAGTGGATGGTGGGGTTTCTTTAGTTCATAGCATCATAGTCAATGCATAAATGCAGTCCCTGAAGACAGAATTTCTTATCCCTGAAGTGGGGTGTGTCCTGGAATAGGAGCCTTGTTAGATTTCTCAGTATTCACAACATTGTATTCCAATGATCCATGTCTATGATTGTTTCTGGAACTAAAGTGAGAGCAATACCAGGGTGGAAGGAACCAGCCGGGCTTCTAAGCGGTGTGGGCTGGGCTGTCAGTATGTGCAGGCTGGTTTGAATGAGTGTGTTTACAGGCATGACTCTTCTCTGGAGGGTCCACCAGCCAGCAGGCTTCATCTACACCCTTCCTTACTTCTATTTTCTTATTTTATTCTGCCACAGTATTGTGAGTAAAGTTTTGCTGCTGGGAAAACTAGCTGAGGAGGAAACCCAAGTGTGTATAAAGAGCGTGCATCCTGTGGGCATTTCTGGTGTTCCCAGCTGACTTCAGGTGCTGAGTATTGTCTTGACACATGACAGTTTTAGGACTGACATGACCGGGGAAGATTTGTAGCGAGAGTGGGAAAGTGAGTAGGGTCAGGTTGGGCTCAGGGTGGGGTAGGCAAAGAACACAGGGAGGAGTGCTATTGAGGGCAGTATAGAGGACTGCTCCTGTAAGGGAATGGGCTAGGGGTGGAGTCTGGGAGGACAGACAGGCTAGCTTGGAGAAGCTATGGACAATGGCTTTTAGGGGCTTATAGAAAAAAATGGGCCTTAACATTATTAAGTCATGGCTTCATTCATTAATTATCTCCATAAAGCACACTTCACAGGGTATGGTGGGAAACCCAGAGACCAGGCTATGCACTTGCAGCCTTGGCATTATTCTGGATCTGAATCTGAGGCTCATTATTTGTCATCAGAGTAAACAAATCATTTTAATGCCCCAGGGCTCAGTTTCCTCATCTGTATGTTAGAAGTAGTCATACCTCAGGGCTGGAGAGATGGCTCAGCAGTTCAGATCATTGGCTGCTTTTCTAGAGGACCCAGATTGGGCCCCCAGCACCCAAATGGCATCTCACAACTATCGATAACTCCAGTTCCAAGGGATCCTGTACACTCTTCTCTCCTCTATAGGAGCCTGAGATGCACTTGGTGTACATACATATATGCAAGTAAAACTCTCATATGCATAAAATAAAAATAAGTAAAATCCTTCTAAAAAGGACAGTCATGCATCAGTGAAATAGTAAAGCTCAGAGTGTCTGATGCAGAGTTGGTATCAACATGGGTTAGCTTCCTCTTTCCTATTTCTTTTCCCCCTTTTCCATCTGAAAGTATCAGACACTGTGTTTACTCCACTCCCTGTTGGAGGACAGTTCTCCTTCTAACAAATAATAACCACTAGTTTTAAGTTAGTGCCCACAGGCACCTGGCCTGTATATATTCCTTGAGGAAGTGACTGTAATCTTAGCCGCATCAAGGCAGTTTTTGCCCGTATGATCTTGCGAGGTTCTTCAGTCTGGCTGCCTAGTTGGAACTCAAGCTGGACCAGACCTTCAGAGAACCCAGTTGGGATCTCAAGTCAGGAAGCGGAGAACAGGTGGATGCAAGAATCAGAATCAGAGGAGAGAAGGGTGCCAGGTAAGAAGATGAAGGGCCCAGCTCAGGGGAAGGGACTGATAGGAAGGGGAGGGCTCTGCTGGGTGTTTACTTTTTCCTCTTTTAATTGTTGAGTGCTTACCACATATCTGCCAACATCTGGTAACAGCAGGAAGGAAGATTTCTTTTGGTGTTTGTATAGAATTAGAAGAGAGAGACAATACACGAACAGATACATTACAAGATGATTCCAAAGAGAGAAAGGGTGAATAGAGAACAGGTCACTCATTTACTTAGTTAATCAACACAATTTTGAGTGTCTACTATTTGCTTGTTATTGATCTAGCTCCTGGGAATATTGCAAGAAAGAGAATAATCTTTACCTTCATGAACTTTGCATTTGAGATGAGACAGTCACTTACCCAGTAGATGAATAAATATATAATAAGGCTTGGTTAGTACTATGCAGAAAAATCAAGGGAAGTAACAAAGTAGAGGTGATGGAGGTTTTTTTTTGTTTGTTTTTGTTTTTGTTTTTGTTTTTTTTTTGATAAAGTGTTTAGAAAAGATCTCCAAAAGGAATTGGAACTAGAGACCTGCTTTGAGTAATAGAAGTGATAAAAGAAGCCATATTCCAACCCAGGGGAAGAATACTCTGGGTGGGCAATGTAGCAGGGATAAGGCTGCAAGCCTGCTGAATGAAAGATCAGGGGGATCAATGCGGGGAGCATGAAGGTGGAGTAGGAGTTTGGGTCTGAGAGGTAAACAAAACCTTGAGGGTGTGCAAAGGAATTTGGGCATCATTTTTTTTCCTGTCTGAGAAGTGATTAGAAGATTTTGGACAGGGCAATATAGATGTGTGTGTGTGTGTGTGTGTGTGTGTGTGTGTGTGTGTGTGTGTGTGTAATTTGTGTGTATGAGTGTTTTGAATCCATGTATATATGTATACAACATGCATGCCTGGTGCCTGTAGACCAGAAGAGGGTGTCCAAACCCCTGGAACTGGAGTTAACTGACAGCTGTGAGCCTTCATGTGGGTGCTGGGAACTGAACCCAGTTCTTCTGAAAGAGCAGCAAATGCTCTTCACCACTGAGCATCTCTCCAGCTCTAGTGATTTATATTTGAAATGTGACTGGTTGTTTTATGAAAGATGGATTACCCGGAACTCAGACGACAACTGCAGAGAGCAGATAGATGATTTTTTTTTTTTAAATCAGAGACTACAGGATTTGTGATGGATTGGGTGCAGAGTTCCAGAGACCTTGTGGAGTCAACACTGCTTCCTCAGGCACTGGGATAGAGGTGTGAGTTCAAGAGAGTCATGAGGTCATTTGAGGCAGCATCTCAACGTAGTTCTTGAACCATGAGCATCAGCAGCACCACCTAGAGGCTTGCTAGGGTTCGGATTGTCAGGCTTCTCAGCTGAAGGAGAACTTGATGGCTGGGTCCTTCTGGTGTAACTCAAATCCAGCACTTGGGAGGAGGTGCAGACTGGTTCCTGGGGTCTCCAGTAAGGAGAATGAAGAAGAGAAGGATGCCAGGGCCTTGGTACCAGAAGGGGAAGCAGAGGCTAATGAATGCAGATCCACCAGGCCAGGAGAGCCCGAGATGCACAGATGAGCCAGTTCTTTGTCCTCTTTTCAGTGTGCTAAGAAGTGAGGTCGTGGACCGACAACAAAGAGGGCGGGCGCTGGAGGTGAGAGAGCAAAGTGTGAAGCAAGGGAATTAAACAGGTCGATGCCGTGAGCCTGCTCATCTCCGCTCTCTGCCTCACAGAGGACAGGGCAGGTCACAGGTTCTCTGTGTTGCTCACCTCTGCCCACCATGAGTGGAGGCCAGGGTGACAGAAGGGCCCTGGCAGTACCTTCAGGCTGTGTTACCCAGCGTACTCACCTCAAGCCACGTGTGCTATTTAAATCAATGTTAAAGTAACTAATAGGAGGAATACCCCTCACTAGCATTAGGCATGTTTCAAGTGCTCAGCAGCCACACTGTTGGCTGCTGTACTGCTTGGTGGAACTGTCTATGTAGATAGTCCTGTTGTACCTACTGCCTGGCGAAGATCAGAGATCAAGGCTGCATCAGTGAGCAGAGCCCAGGGAAGACTGTGAGGCTTAGGGACCCTTTCAATCGTCCACTAATGTAGCCGGTGACACCTGCAGAGGAGAGACCCTTCGGGGGAGATTGAACTTATGGACCAGTAACGCCACTGTGTCCTTCACACTGCATTTGGGGATGAGCAGGACACAGGTTATGTTGTCAAGTCGCTTCTTAGAGCCAAACGCTCGATGTAAATGGTATACACCTGCTTGTCTCTTGGCTTCCCGCAGTGTTTTGCAGGCTTTAACCCTTCCCAGCAGACAGTCACCCAATGCTTGCCTGTCTGCCTGTGTTTATGCTTCCTGTGGCAGGAGAGGCCAGCTTTCCTATATCCTCCATTGCTGTGACTCAGAGCCTTGGAACAGGACAGTGCTGGGACACTTGCTCCACTGAGAGTAGTGGGATCTGTTAATGGATGTCCTTCCCATGGCACAGAGAAGAGGTGACCTCTCTTCATTTCCCTGTGGCGCACTCTAGGAGGTGGCTGAAGGAGAGTGGAGACAGAGAAAGAAGGGGAAGTGTGAGATGGTTTGGGTAACTCAAGAGGTCTGTAGGGCAGTTCGGCAAGATAAACTTTTTAGAAAATGGCTTTGGCCTGTTTCTTCTGTCCCATCGCTGCCATTATTAGGCTTAAGTCTGTTTGCAGGGCCCGAGTTTCCCCACGTTGTGCAGCTTTTACTGTGGAAATGTGAGCAAACATCTAACCATCCCAGATAGGGCATCAGTGATAGTCTGAAGAAATGATCTCATTCAAATGTGACAGGAGCATGCGTGTGGTGCTACCTCCAGCCAAAGAAGAGTCTCCTCCCTGCAACTGTCAGCATCCTGTGTGTTCGCATGGAGGGGTGGGCCTTGGGTGCTTTTGTGAACCGTGAATCACCTGCTGAACTTACCCAAGCATCTTACACATGAGTTGTCCTAACATGAGGTGCCAGTGCTCAAAGGCTTTCCTGTATTCTTTTTTGTGATTAGTTATAGGTCGTGAGCAATGAGTTACTCCTGAGCCGCAATTCCTCCCTAGGCTTCTGTTTCTGTCTTTGACTGTTTCACCTCTTGGGCATAGACTCATGCTTCTTTCTAAGCTTTGCTGGCTTGTCCTCAGCTCCAGAATTCCAAATGTCGTGTGCATCACTGTCTGATAGCTTTTCCATGATCACTTCTGCTCTCATGGCTTCAAATAGCACCTATATACTATTGGCACTCAGATCTGTATTTCTAGCCCACATGGATTCCTTGAAGGGCAGAAATGAATACCATGTGTTCCAGTTAGCATCTCAATTCATTAATTAGGCAAAACTGGATGGCCAGCAAGCCCCAGGAACCCATCTCTCTTTCCCTAGCTCTGGGGTTATAAGTGCACACCATCACACTGGGATTTTAAAAATCACAGTTATCAGCAAGGTGGTGGTGGCGGCACATGCCTTTAATCCTAGCACTTGGGAGGCAGAGGCAGATGGATCCCTGTGTTTGAGGCCAGTCTGGTCTGTATAATGAGTTCCAGGACAGCCAGGGCTACACAGAGAAACCCTGTCTAAAAAAAAAAAAAAAAAGATAACGCCAAATTACATCATTAATTAATTAAATAATTAATTAATTAATGCACATGTATGTGTGCACACATGTGTGCCACAGTGCACAAGTAGAGTTCCGAGACAACTTTGAGGAGTTAGCTCTTGCTTCCATATCTACCGGGTGGGTTCTGGTGATAGAACTCAGTCATCAGGCTTGGAGGGAAGTGCCTTTCTTGCTGTCTCCTCCCTTTAAAAAACATAATTTCTAGGCCTTCCACTGAAATGCTTCCCTAGTCCCCTGCACTCATTACATTTTACCCTACATATTTCTCTTTGTCAGCTTCGTAGGTGGTAATCCAGGTTGGATAGGACATATAGCTTTTGTGGAGTTCATTCCTATTCTAGATCTTTCTACTCTGGAGGCCAGCTCTCACCGTTTAAAAGGGTTTCTATGAGGGATAAGAAACTTTTAGATGGAAAGATAGCAAAGAGGAGAAAGACAGAAACACAGGATAGATTTGGGAGGACCTGGATCAAAATCCAGCAACCCCTCCTGCCTCTTCAAAAGGGCTTTTTATAACAATGCCAAGGAGCAGGGCAAAAGACCTCCCTCTTGTTAGATCAAAGCACACCACACAGCCAAGTGTAGACCCTTCCAAACACCTGGTAACCACGCCCGTTGTCAAATCATCCCTTTATGCAGCCCTGCTGGGGAAAACAAGCTCAGATTCTTGGACCCCGAGTAAGTTCTCACTAGGGAACCTCTGTGGGTTTCTACAAGGTTGAAAAGAACCTTGGAAAGGTTTAACACCCATATCCGTGATTCAGTCTACACCTTGATCATACCTTTACAGCCTGGAAGAACAATTTCTCATTTTCTTTGCCCTCTAGAAGCAGTCTCCAGAGATAGCTCTGCAGCCAGCTGACTCTGTGTCTGCTCCCTTTGGCTGAGAGATGTCTTGTTCACAATTACATGCCTGGCTTCCTTCTTTGAAAACACCTGATGCCTATAACAAAATTGGAACAGTTGAATATTACCTCAGAGTAACGAGTAGTTCTGACCAGGAAGGTAATTGAATGTATTCATTCACTCACTTCAGCAGTGAGAAGATGTTAAGTTGTCTATGGATGGTGCACCTGCTTTGAGGGTCTGTGTACACAATGCTGTCATACATGGCCACACATGTTTGGGTGTATTTTGGATGACATGTTTTATTAGTAGAAAGAGAATGTGCTAGATTTTTGAAATAAGCATAAAGTGAGATTTCTTCAGCAGGAGAATGTCCTGGTCAGCAGGACCAAGCAGTCTTGAAACAATAAGAGCAATGCCTTTCCTTTCAGAGGGGAGAGGAGGAGTATGAATGGGCCTTGGAA